>NW_024518651.1:73921-322625 GCF_017590135.1 Pyrgilauda ruficollis
TGTCCTCCCGTGGGAGCTGCTGTGTCCCCCCCGTGTCCCCTCCATGTCCCCCTCGTGTCACTCCCTGTGTCCCCCCGTGTCCCCCCGTGGGAGCTGCCGGCAGCCGCGGGGGGGGGCGGGCCGGCCCTGCCCGCTCCCGCTCCCGCTCCCGTTCCCAGGTGATAGCATCTCCCCTCGGCACTTGAAAGCGCCTCTTTGAAGGGGCTGGGGCTGGAGCCGGCGCTTCCCGACGCCGCCGAGCCCGAATCCCGGCTCCCCGCGCCCCGGGAACAAAGGCCACCCAAAATCCCACCCGAGGGAGCCCGCTGGTCCCACGGCATTCCCACCCCGCAGGGCTCGTCCCAAAGTGCACTGGAATGTGATCCCAGAACGTGCACATCCCAGAATGTGAACATCCCAAAACGTGAACCTCCCAAAATCCAACCTCCCAGTGCCCTGACCATCCCAAAATCCAACCTCCCAGTGCCCTGACCATCCCAAAATCCCACCAGAGCCTGCTGGACCACCGCGGGGGCTGCGCCTTCCTCCAGGGATCCCACGGCATTCCCACCCCGCAGGGCTCCTCCCAAACATCCCAAAGTGCACTGGAATGCAATCCTAGAACCTGAACATCCCAAAATCCAACCTCCCAGTGCCCTGACCATCCCAAAATCCCACAGCCTGGGCCAGGTGGGAACGACAACGGCTCAAAAAACATTCCTGATCCCCACTGTCATTCCTGACCCCAAAAACCATTCTTGACCCCAAAAAACACTCCTGACCCCAAAAAACCATTCCCAACCCGCACTGGCCTTCCCAACCTCAAAAAACATTCCTGACCCCAAAAAACATTCCTGACCCCTTACAAACATTCCCAGCCTCACAAAACTTTCCTGATCCCAAACTTGACCCCAAAAAACATTCCCAACCCCAAAACCCCTTCCTGACCTCCAGCTCCTCCCAGGTGTTCCAGGGCTCCCAATCCCTTTTCCCGAGTTACAAAACCACAACCCCAAACCGAGGGGTTATTTTGGGATTACAATAATAAATAATAATTAAATTGGGGTTTTTTAATTGTTCCTGCTCCGGGAGCCTCCGGCTGTTGGGTTTTCCTCTTGGGATCATTCTGTGTTTGTGGTTTATACCGGGTTTGGGATTAAAGGGTCATTCCAGGGGGGAAAATCTGGGATAAATCCATCGATTTAGGGCAAATCCCTGAAAAAGAGGCAAAACCCCTTCTCTTTCATCCCCTGTTCCATCCCCTCTCCTGGGGTGGGAAATCCTGGGGGATTTTCGGGGTGGAATGTGGCACCTTGTGCCCTTCCATGCAGGAAACAGTGGGAAAACCCACCCAAAAAAAGGGATTTTGGGATTTATCCAGGCTGGGGGGCAACACTGCAGTGGATGGGAAAACCCACCCAAAATACGGGATTTGGGGATTTGGGAATTTATCCAGATTGGAGAGCAGACGTCAGCCAATAGGAAAACCCACCCAAAAAAATGGGATTTTGGGATTTATCCAGGCTGGAATGTGGCACTTTGGGCCCTTCCATGTAGGAGACAGCGGGAAAACCCACCCGAAAAATGGGATTTGGGATTTATCCAGGCTGGAGAGCAGACCTCATTCAATAGGAAAACCCACCCAAAAATGGGATTTTGGGATTTATCCAGGCTGGAGGGCGACACTACAGTTAATGGGAAAAACCCCCACACAAAATGGGATTTTGGGATTTATCCAGTCTGGAAAGCGCTACTGCAGACCCCAGTAAATGGGAAAACCCACCCAAAAAAATGGGATTTTGGGATTTAGAGACTACCAAACACCCTTCTTGCCCCCATGGAGACGACTCCAACTCCCTGAGACGCGCCGCGAATATCCTCCTTGATCCGGATCCTCACCCCTCTCACTCTGCCATGACTCAAAAACCCCTGATTTTTCAACGTGGCGACGAAAAAAAAGAAAAACACCTCCTGAAAAAAGCAGGAAAAATCCCCCAAATCCGCGGGAACAACGGCGCTGTGTGCTCGTGTCCGGCAGGAATCCTCCGGCCGCCTGTTGATCTTGGACGGGCCAGGTGAAAATGAGGCCGAGGGAAAACACGGCTCGGGCTCCCCCCGGCCCTTCCCGGGGCTCGCACAAACCCAAATTGTCGCCGCCGGGATGGTTTTGGCTCCTCGGCGGGGCCCTGGAATCGATCAGGCGGAGTGGGGGAAGGAATCCCGCGTTATTCCCGCGGCGGGAATTCTGCCGGCCTGGAACCCCGGGATGGTCCCGTTCCTGCCGCCCCAGCCCAAATTTTGGGGGTCTGACCCACCCTGGGGCTGTTTTTGGAAGGGCAGCACCTCTGACATTTCCCTCATCCCAAATTTTGGGGGTCTGACCCATCCTGGGAGGGCAGCACCTCTGACATCTCCCCCATCCCAAAATTTTGGGGTTTGATCCATCCTGGGGCTGTTTTTGGAAGAGCAGCACCTCCAATGTCCTTCCCATCCCAAATTTTTGGGGTCTGACCCATCCTGGAAGTGCAGCACCTCTGACATCTCCCCCATCCCAAAATTTGGGGGTCCGACCCATCCTGGGGCTGTTTTTGGAAGGGCAGCACCTCCAGTGTCCTGCTCATCCCAAATTTTTGGGGTCTGACCCATCCTGGGAGGGCAGCACTCCTGCTATCTTCCCCATCCCAAATTTTGGGGGTGTGGCTCATCCTGGGTCTGTTTTTGGAAGGGCAGCACCTCTGACATTTCCCTCACCCCAAATTTTGGGGGCCTGACCCATCCTGGGGCTGCTTTGGGACAGGCAGCACCTCTGGTATCTCCCTCATCCCAAATTTTGGGCTTCTGGCTCATCCTGGGGCTGCTTTGGGACGGGCAGCACCTCCGACATTTCCCCCACCCCACTAAAAGTGGGGCTTTATTGGGAATTTTTTTCCTGGCTTTATCTCACAGCTCCTGTTTTTCCGCCGCCTTTAAAAGGCTCTTTCATAGCTGGGATTTTCCCCGTGAATGTCCATTTTATTCCGTTTTTTTTTTTCTTTCTTCCTTTCCTAAACAACTCCTCGGGGGTTTTCTCCCTTCCCACCCCTTTCCCCCGCTCCCCCTTTTCTGTTTATGTCCCGTTTTTTGCCGAAAGCCTCCATAAATAAAGGATTTTGGAGCTCTCCAAGCCTGGCCACTGACGAGGGCTTTGTTGGCCGCGGGAATGCCGGCGGCTCCGGGCTGGCAGCTCCCGGGAAAATGTCAATATTGGATCACTTAGCACCACGTTATTTTATTTATGTTTTTATCCCTCTCCAGCAGCAGGGATAAGCACGTCCTGGAGCCAGCAGGAATTCCCACTGGGAATGCGGGAGAGGGGCTGATCCCGCTCCGGGCGCGACCCCGAGGTGGCTCTGGCAGGTCCTGCTGTGGTCACGAGCCCGTGGTGGCTCTGGCAGGTCCTGCTGTGGTCACGAGCCCGTGGTGGCTCTGGCAGGTCCTGCTGTGGTCACGAGCCCGTGGTGGCTCTGGCAGGTCCCTCTGCCCGGTGTTTTGGGGTTTCCCGGCTCTCCGTGGTCACGGGAAGCGGACACTGGGATCATTGAGCCGCGGTGACCGGAGCCCGGAGAGCACCCGGGCTGCTGCACGTCCAGCTGTGCCCTCAGAAACCCCGAATCCCTCCTCCTCCTTCTCCTCGGGATCCCTCCAGGGCTTTGTGGTGGGACCCCAAATCCACATGGCAGTTCTCCTCCTCCTTCTCCTCGGGATCCCTCCAGGGCTTTGTGGTGGGACCCCAAATCCACATGCCAGTTCTTCTCCTTCTCCTCGGGATCCTTCCAGGAGTTTAGGGTAGGACACCAAATCCACACCTCAGTTCTTCTCCTTGGGAATCTCTCTGTGGCTTTGCAAGGGGACCCCAAACCCACACTGCTCCTCTCCTCTTCCTCAGGATCCTTCCAGGAATTTTGTGGTAGGACCCCAAATTCACATTCCAGTTCTCCTCCTCCTCTTCCTCAGGATCCTTCCAGGAGTTTTGTGCTGGGACCCCAAACCCACACCCCAGTTCCTGGGACACGTTCATGGCTCAGGTGGGATGCCCCCACACCCATCCAGGTGTCCAGGGCTTTGTGCCGGGACCCCAAACCCACACCCCAAGCTCTCGGGACACCCTCCAGGCTCAGGTGGGATGTCCCCCACCCATCCAGGTGTCCAGGCTCGGGAATCCTCCCCGTGCCCTTCCCTTCTCCACGGGCGCGGGGCCGGCGGTGTCCGGCCAGGACAAAGCCCCCGGAAGGCGGCGGCGGAACAGAGGAGCTCAGTGTCCGGCCCTGCCCCGGGCGGTCACAATGCTGGCACTGTCCCCAAGCGGGATCTGTTTGTCCCCGTCCCGCCTGTTTGTCCTGCGCTCCCATTGTGCGCCCGCAGGAGCTGAGTCAGCGCTGCGGCCCCGCTCCCCACGCGCGACCGCTCGGGAATCCGCGCCCGCGGCGGGGGCACGGGGCGCTGGCACCTGGGGGGCACTGCCACCTGGGGGGACATTGGGGGGCACTGCCACCTGGGGGGACATTGGGGGGCACTGCCACCTGGGGGGACATTGCCACCTGGGAGGCACTGCCACCTGGAGGGACATTGGCACCTGGGGGGCGCTGCCACCTGGGGGGACATTGGGGGGACATTGGCACCTGGGGGGCACTGCCACCTGGGGGGACATTGGCACCTGGGGGGCGCTGCCACCTGGAGGGACATTGGCACCTGGGGGGCGCTGCCACCTGGGGGGACATTGGGGGGACATTGGCACCTGGGGGGACATTGGGACATTGGGCGTCACTGGCACCTGAGGGTGACATCAGGACCTGGAGATAGCATCAGGACATTTGGGGGCTTCGGCACCTGGGAGTGGCATCAGTAACTTGGGGATGGCATCAGGACCTTGGGGTGACATCGGGATATTTGGGGTGACATCGGGACACTGGGGGTGACATCGGCACCTGGGGGGGGGGGGCATCAGTACCTTGGGGTGACATCGGGACATTTGGGATTGCTTTGGCACCTGGGGGTGACACTGGGACACTGGGGGGATATCAGTAACTTGGGGATGGCATCAGGACCTTGGGGTGACATCGGGACACGGGGGGCTTCGGCACCTGCGGGTGACATTAGTAGCTTGGGGATGGCATTGGCACCTGGGGGTGACACTGGGACCTTGGGGGTGACATCGGCACCTTGGGGGGGCATCAGGACATTGAGGGTGACATTGGGATATCTGGGGTAGCTTCAGCACCTGGGGGTGACATGGGGACACTGGGGGGGGCATTGGCCCCTGGGGGTGACATTGGTGGCACCGTTACCTCGGGGCCGGCAGCCGCGCCCGGGCCCGGGGATTTGGGACATTGTCAGCCCCGCGGGGCTCCGCGGGATCGCTCCCGGAGCTCCCTCCTTCCTTGGCTCCCTGGGAACCGGGAGAACGCCCGGGCCGCCTCCCACGGCCGTGAGTCAGCCCCGGAGCGCGGCGGGAGCCACGCGTGACTCAGCCGAGGCACGGCAGGAATGCCGCTCCCGGGAAGCGCGCCGGTAGAACCGGTCCCGGCTCCTCCGGGCAGCGGCGGAGCGAGGCCCCGCAGCCCGCGGAGGTTCCCAGGCGCTCGCAGATCCCGCAGATCCCGCAGATCTCGCACCTGCGACTCCCGAGGGTGGCACACCTGCGGGGAAGGTTGGGGGCTGCTCCCGCTCCTGGCAAGGTCACGGCAGCGCAGCCGCTGCTCCAGACCCCAGAGCACCCCAGAGCACCCCAAAGCACCCCAAAGCACCCTAAAGCTGCAGTGCGGGGAGCAGGGAAGAGCCCAAAGCACCCCAAAGCACCCTAAAGCTGCAGTGCGGGGAGAAGGGAAGAGCCAGCAGACCCCAAAGCACCTCAAAGCTCAGGTTTGGGGAGCAGGGAAGAGCCAGCAGACCCCAAAGCACCTCAAAGTTCAGGTTTGGGGAGCAGGGAAGAGCCACCAGACCCCAAAGCACCCCGAAGCTCCATTTTGGGCTCTCGTGGGGCACAGAAGTGCCACCAGACCCCAAACCACCCCAAAGATGTGGTTTGGGCTCTTTATGGGGCAGGGAAGAGCCACCAGACCCCAAACCACCCCAAAGCTCCGGTGTGGGCTCATTTTGGGCACAGAAGAACCACCACCCCCCCCGGCAGACAGGAAATGTGGGAATTGGATGTCCCCTCCTCGGTGTCGCTGCTCCGGGCAGCGCTGGTGACCCCAACGGGGACCCTCAGGCAGAAGGCGGCGGCACCACGAGGATCCCTCGGGTGGATCAGGTGGGAACGGCACGAGGAGCCCCCTCCATCCCGACAGAGACCCCCGAGAGCCCCCTCAAGGCCCGGGTGTGACCCCCAGGGGACAGCGCAGGGGACACGTCCCGGCCGAGCCGGCGCGGCGCTGGTGGGGAGCGGGCGGAACACAAACAAATTCCTCCGGGCAGAGCCGGACTTTGCCCCGGCGACAACACTGAGCCGATTCTGCTCCGCTGCCAAACAAATCCCGGCGCTGGCACGGCGCCAGCCTGGAAAATTTCGGGTGCCAGGAGCGGCCCGGAGTCACCGGAGGGGACAAAGCGATGCCACCAGGGCCGGGGGAGCCGGAGCGGAGGACGGGGCTGGAGCGAGGAGGGGAACTGGGGCACGGAGCCGGGGTCGGTTCTGCGGGGTTGCTGATGTTTTGGGGTGGTGTCGCAGATGTCGCCAGAGGGGACAGTGGCCGTGCTGGCTTCCCCTGGGGACACCGATGGCTCCTCATCCTCATGTCCCTGTCACGGAAGAGGCACCGGGAGCCCGAATCCCGCCGGGATGGAGCCGAGCTGGAGCTCTGCGCGGCGTGGGCAGGCTGGGAAATCCTCGGCAGGCAGTCCCAAAAAAGCCGGGAACCAGCAAAACCCGGGATAATAACCGTAAATTATAGCAGTGTGAGGAATCAGGAGAATGACGAGATAAGACTCAGAATAATGCAATTATTGATAACCATGACCACGATAATAATAATAATAATAATAATAATAATAATAATAATAATAATAATAATTTTTCCTCTCCCATCACACCACGAAACTCCATTACAAAGCTCTCCACATCCATGGGAGCTCCGTGCCGGTTCCCAGGGATCCGGCCCTGCTCCGATCCCGCTGCCAAGCCCCCCGTCTCCAGCAGAATCCCCCCGCGGCCGCCCCTCACCCCCCGCCCGCTCCAAGGCAGTGAAAAGAACCAGGAGCGCAGAATTCCAGCCGGAGCATCACAAAGGCGGGCTGACGTCAGGGAGGCGGAGGGCTCCGCGCCAGGAGAAGGGAAGCTGTGTTCGGAAAATGACAATTTCTGTCTAGGAAAGGCGGCCGTGAAAGGAGCCCTTCTGCAGGAGCCGAACAAGAAAAGCCTTTGAACGGCCGGGGAAGCGGCTGGGCCGGCGGCCAGCCCGCCGAAAAATCCATGGACACGGATTTCTCCTGGCTCGGGAGACATCCCGGCACGGGGGGGATCCTGGAATCGTGCCCTGCTCCCGGCTGGGGTGCGGCTGGAAGCGGGATAAAGGTGCCGATCCAGCGGGCGCAGCGCCGGGGTCTCTGCAGGGAGAAATATTAACAAAAAAAAAAGGGAGAAAATCCCGATTTTCCCAAGTGCTCCGTCAGCCAGGGGTTTTGGGAGGTTCGTCCTGGGAGGAAATAACTCCAGGCTGTGTCAGGGGAGGTTTGGGTTGGATATTGGGGAAATTCCTCCACGGGAAGGGCTCTCCAGGCCTGGCACAGCTGCCGGGGGCAGTGCCCATTCCCGGTGGGACTTAACAGTGGATGTGGCACTTGGGGACACGGTCAGTCAGTGGTGGCCCTGGGGGAGCAGGCGACCTCAGAGGGCTTTTCCAGCCTTGGTGATCCCATGATCCTGAATGATCCCATGATCCCGAACGATCCCATGATCCCAAACGATCCCATGATCCTGAACGATGCCATGATCCCAAACGATTCCATGATCCCGAACGATTCCACGATCCCAAATTCCAACGGTCCCAAACGATTCCACGATCCCGGAGCACTCCCTGGGCTGGAGAACCCTTTTATTTCTTTGGGGTGGCAGCTCCAGCCGGGAGGATGGTGCCATCTCCTGGCATTCCCGGGCTTCTCCCGGGCTGTGGAGGATGCTCAGCGCCGGGAAGGGAAACTGAGGCACGGAGCGAGGGAGCAGCGCTCCTCCTGGCCTGGAGCCCAAATCCCCGGCATTCCATGAAAATCCCCGTTGGATCTCTCGGCCGGCTCAGGGAGAGAGGATCAGGCTTCGAGGGGTCAGTCCCGCCTCGCTTAAATCCCAAAATAAACTTTTTTTGGTTTTGGATCTCTGGATCCCGCCCCTCCTGTCGGCGAGGGGAGAAACCCTCGCCTTCCTCCAGCACCGCCGTGCCAGGCGTTCCCTGGCTGAGCTGGGAAAAAGCCGTGGCTTTTCCCATGGCTTTTCCCATGGCTTTTTCCATGGCTTTTCCCATGGCTTTTTCCACGGCTGAGCTGGGAATGAAAATTCCTTCCCGAAATCCCATCCGTCCCTGCCCCCCGGCAGCGGGAAGCGCAGGATGGGAATGGATCGGGAGCGCTCCTGAGGGTGAGGACGCGCAGCCCGAGCTGTCCTTGCCCTTTGTCCTCACCCAAACTCCCCAAAACTCGCTTTTTCCAGGATTTTTTCCGGGCACTAGAGGGCTGCAGAGACCTGCGCTTGCAGCTGCAGCGCGGCTCCAGCTCCTGGAGGGAAAACGGGAACGGGGCTGGATCTCCTCTCCTGGAATGAGGATTTGGGATTTCGGGGTGCAGGGAAGGGAGGATCTGCTCCTGAACCCCAAACCAGCCCGGTTTGTCCCCAGTCCCTGCCCAGAGCAGTGTCCTGGTGGGATCTGATCCCCCAGGACAAGGACACCCCATTCCCTCTGGAAAACTGATCCTGGCAGAACTTGAGGCCATTCCCTCTTGTCCTCATCGAAAATCAATTTGTGCCATGGAGTCATCCTCTCCAACCAAGGATCAAATTAATCCATTTATCCCATGGAGTTATCCTCTTTAATAAATGATAAAAATTAATCAGTTTATCCCATGGTGTTTTCCCTCTTTCTCCCAGGTGTAGTTAAAAATGAGAATTCACTTTAAAACCACTTGGGAGGGGAGTTTATTAAATTTCCCCCCAGTCTCACGTTGTTTCATTCCACAGTTTGCATTTTGGAAAGGAAAAAGCAGCTTTTCCACAAGGCTCCCAGGTACAAATCCCGATTTGTTGCTCTCCATCAGGGCAAAACACTCACTCCACGCCAGGTGAAATTCAGAGACTCCAGGTTTGAAGGAAGGAGAAAATTGGCAAGAAACCGTTCCTGGGTTTGTTATAGGCTTGCAAAAGCCCTGAGTTAATTAATCTCCCTTCATCAGGAGCACAAAGCCGGCGTCTAATTGCGAGCTGGGCTGTCCAAGAGGCCGAGGAGTGGCCGGGGATGAGAGGGAGGGAAACGAGGCAGGGATGGATGCGAGGTTTTTTGGGAGCTCTGTCTCATTGCCTCGGCTGGAAATCGGCAGGAAATCGGCTGGAAATAGGCAGGAAATCAGCAGGAAATAGGCAGGAAATCAGCAGGAAATTGGCTGGAAATCGGCAGGAAATCGGCTGGAAATTGGCTGGAAATCGGCAGGAAATCAGTTGCCAAGCCGTAAAATGAAATTAAAAGACACAAAACTTGGGCAGAGGAAGGGGAGAAGTGGAGAGGAGCTGGGCAGAGGGGAGGGAAACGCCTCGGGAAGGTGTTTAAGTGCTCTGGGAAAGCAGAATCTTGGAGTAGGATCTGGGAATGGGATCTTGGAATGGTTGGGGTGGCGAGGGACCTTAAACCCATCCCATCCCAGGTGGGCACCTCCCACCGTCCCAGGAGGCTCCAACCTGGCTTTGGGGACACTTCCAGGGATGCAGGGGCAGCCACAGCTGCTCTGGGAGTTCCATCCCAGCCCCTCTCCCAATATTTCTCCCCCAAATCCCATCTCTCCCTGCCCGTGGGATCCTGGATGGGTTTGGGGTGGGAGGGACCTCAAAGCCCATCCAGTCCCAGCCTGGGTCCCACACTTTCCATGGATCCAGGGGGCTCCAGCCTGCCCTTGGGCACTGCCAGGGATCCCAGCTCCTCAGGGAATCCCATCCCAGCCCCTCAGCACATTCAGAGCCCAGAATTCCCGATTCCCAATACCCATGGAATATGGAAGCCATTCCCTGTGCCCTGTCCCTCCGGGCTCTTGCAAACCTCCTGTCCTCAGTTTCTCTCCCCACTGGCAACTGCCAGAGCCTGGAAAATCCAGAATAATCCACTGAGAGCTGGGATGGCCCAGCCTGGGGAAGGGAAGGCTCCAGGGAGGGCTCAGAGCCCTTCCAGGGCTCCAGGAGAGCTGGGAAGGGACTGGGGACAAGGATGGAGGGACAGGACACAGGGAATGGCTCCCAGTGGGAAAAGGGAGAATTAAATGGGATTTTGGGAAGGAATTCCTGGCTGGGAGGGTGGGGAGGGGCTGGGATGGGATTCCCAGAGCAGCCCCTGGATCCCTGGCAGTGCCCAGGCCAGGCTGGAGCCCCTGGAACAGTGGGAGCTGTCCCTGCCATGGCAGGGGTGGCACTGGGTGGGATTTGAGGTCCCTCCCCACCCAAAGCATTCCAGAATTCCCTGGAGAGGGGCTGGGGACAGGGCACGGAGGGACAGGACACAGGGAATGGCTCCCACTGCCGGAGGGCAGGGATGGGTGGGATTTTGGGAAGGAATCCCTCCCTGTGAGGGAGGCAGGGAATGGATGAACTCTAAGATCCATCCCCAACATTCCTGCCATTCCAGTGGCTGTGGAGCTCCATCCCCGGGATGGAATGGGGCCCAGGGCTCCTCGTTGTCCAAGGAAAAGGGCAGAAATCCACCCAGGGAGCAGCAAACCAAGAGCACCAGACGTCATTTAAACCTCCCCGAGCAGGGCCGTGCCCCGGGAGGGGAATTATTTGGTTGGAAATCCCCACTTTTCTGTAAATGGAGACTTTCAGAGAGAAAACCTGGCCGGCAAATCTGCACTGAAGACCTAATCCAGGCGCGTTGTGTCTCCTTATCCCGTGAAGCTGTGATTGAAAAAGGGGGGAGATAATGGGAGCTTTTGTCCTGGATGTCTGAGGAGACTTTGGGAAGCCAAGACTTTCATGTGAGTCGTGTTAAAGGATTTCCTGCAAAATTCTCTGTCTGAGGGAGAAGCAAAACCAGGCCCGCAGCCCTCAGGAGCTCTCATTTTCAGTTTGTTAAACCTTTGAAAAGTTTTACCTTTATTTATCTTGGGGATTTTATTTTCCCCTCCCTCTGCTGGAAAATCCTGGTCAGGGAGATGGCAAAGCTGGTGATTTACAAACCCCGGCAGAGGAGGAGCTCAGCAGCTTTCCTGCATGGAAATCCTCCTCCTGCCAGCAGGATTCAGCCCCAGCCACGTGAGAAAATTCAGGAAAAAGCAGGATTTGGTGAGGAAAAGCCAGATCCCCGTGGCTGGAAGCGCAGGAGGTGCCAGGGCTGAGCTCTTTCCATCATTTCCTGGCGACAGCCCTGGCTCTGGTGGCACCTCCAGCCAGATGTGAGCTCTAAACCTCCAGATGTGAGCAGTAAATCCCGGTTTTCTCCTCTGGGAGCAAACTTTTGTCTCCTGCAGCAGGAGCTGAAGCCGGCCCTGCGCTCCCTCATTAGTCTGATCCCTGATTAGGCTGCAGATAGGCCCTGATTAAAGTGCTCTTGGCTATTTCGGAGCTCCAGATAAATATTCATGAGGGGAGGAGAGGAGCAAGGAGCAAACAGAAAACAAAGCCTGGCAGCTCCAGGGGGAGGATCCAGGTGATGGAGGCTGTGGAATCCTGGAGTGCCTTGGCTTGGAGGGACCTCAAAGCTCATCCTGTCCCCAAGGGTCACCTCCCGCTGTCCCAGGGGGCTCCAGCCTGGCCTTGGGCACTGCCAGGGATCTGGGAACTCCATCCCAGCTCCTGCCAGGGAGGAATTCCTTCCCAAAACCCCACATCCCTCTGCAGGGCTGGAGCTGGGATGTGTCCCGTGGGAAGGCTGAGGCCAGCCAGGGCTCCTGGTGGGGGTCAGCAGAGCCTCGCCTGCCCCAGGGGGACAGTGACCAGTAAATGTCTGGATGGGTGTCCATAGGATCTTCCAAAGGGAAGGATGGGTCCTGCGCCTGAGGCATCAGGAACCCAGCTCCATCCATCCATCCATCAATCAATCAATCAATGACCTGCTGGGTCCTGACCCCATCAACTCCACACCCTCGTCAGGATACCAAAAAAATTGCTCCCTCCCCGTGATAATTATGGATTTAAATGTTTTCTGTCAACTAAGAAATATTTTCTCGTCTCAATTATTTTGTTTCTTCTGGGGAAAAAAAAAAACCCCAAACCCCAACTCACCCAACCCATCAATTTCTCTGACAAGCTCCACAGCACGGGGAATATTTTCCAACTTGCCCATGGTGGTGAAAACAATCCTCATTTCTCCATTTAGATTAAAAAAAAAACCAAAAAACCCAAAAAACCCAAAGAGGGAATGAGAAACATCAGCACCAACAGATGGACGAGGCAGCGGGAGGATTTGAGGGAGCCACCTGAAGTAAACGAAGCTGATGGAATTTGGCATTTCTATCACAACAGATCTGGAGCGAAAGCTCCCAAATTCAGCCTGACGCACATTTCAGGCCGCTTTTCCCCAGGATTTTTTCGCTCTGCTGCTGCACCTGAACAACAAAACAGCCCCAAAAATAAAGTGTCAGAGGCACGATCAAGGCTCGACCCAACTGAGGCAAAGCCAACGGTTTATACACTTAAAAAATAATCAAGATTTTGGGTATTGCACGTCCTGGTGGATGTGGCCCTGACAGAATTTTCCATAAAAACAACAGCCAGATTTTTGTGGGGTGCTGATGATGCCTGGAAAAGCTGGTTTGGGAGATCATCAGGTTCCCTACTCTGCAGAGAACTCCAAGCTCAACGCTCCAATTTGTGTTTGATTAGGCCCTTTCAGAGCCTCTCTCCTGAGTGAAAAGGGAAAAATACCACATTGTTCTTTTCAATTCCAGCAGAAAAGCCCGAGATCAGGCTGTTTAAAACAAAAAAAAAGGGTGTTTTTCCCATTTCCTCCCCATTCTGCAATGAAAAGCACCTTATCATAAATATAAGATGTCCCAACCACCTCCTGATGATAATGACCCAGCCAATTCATCATAACAAAATGTCAGTGTCACCCGCGGAATAATCGTGGCAAAATAGCTCCAAAGCAGGGAAAAAAGGGGAAAAGGGGAAAAGGAACACTCCCAGGTCTGGGAGAACTGGAGGATTTGCTTGTGAGAACGGTGAAAGTCAGAGGCTTAAGTGATTCAGACAAATATTGAGCTGGTTCATTTGCAATTTGATTTTAACCACGGGCACGATGAGGGAAAACAAGAGCGGCAGCGTCGGCGTCCCAATATTAATAAAATGTAATTAGCAGGGAGATTTGCATAGGAGGAGGAAAATCACCTTAATTCCCCCTCCCTGCTCCTGCCAACCTGGCTCGTGCTGTTGAGGTGACTTTCCAAGGGCTGATTAGAGGGGGAGAATGCAAATTAACACTGACAGAGTTCCCCGCTGGAAGGGGCTTGGAGATCCCAGCTGGAATGTTCTGGAATCATGGAATGGGTTGGGTTAGGGCTAGGGCTAGGGCTAGGGTTAGGGTTAGGGTTAGGGTTAGGTTAAGGATTATGTGTTGCAATCCTATAATTTTTGCTAGGTGAAATCCCACAATCCCTGGGTTTGGGATAGCCCTCTGTGATCATCGAGTCCAAGCTGTTCTGGGTTCCCTCCTTTTCCCAAGCCCAGAGCAGTGAGTGCCACCTCCCGGAATTCCTTGGACACCTGCAGGGATGGGCACTCCAAACCTCCCTGGGCAGTCCCAAGCCTGGGACTCCCTTTCCATGGGGAAATTCCTGCTGTGCCCACCCCAGAGCCACAAGGGCCCCCTGGATCTTCCTTTTCTCTCAAACATCACAAAATCTCACCCAAAATCCCACCCACAAATTTGGAATGCACCCCGTTCCTGTCAATCCCAGTAATCCTGCCCCGCACTTGGGGCCTAGGATTTTGGAGTCTCCAATTTTTAATCTGCCACAGCCAAATTTTCCCTTTTTCCTCTACGTTTAGATGAAATCTTGCTGATTGAAGGAGTCTCCTTGAGCGGGGGCTGCAGCCTCACAACAACATCCCGATCCTTGCCACGCGCCATAACACAAGGATTAAACTCAATTACCATCCCACTCATTAATGTGCTGCATCCAGAAAATTTCCGGCAATTTCCGCTCAAGAGGGTCCGGCATGTTTTTACAGCTCTTCTCATTTCTCCCCAGCGGCTGCAGTTTTGGGATTATGGATGAACTCTGGGCAAAATAAAGCCTTGCTTAAGTTTCACTTGACTTCAGCTGCAAATTTGGCTCTGAGAAACTTCAGCTTAGGTCTGAGATGGAGTCTACAAAAGTTTGGAAATCTCAGTGGTGGGAAATCCATGATGAACTCTGTATTAATCCAAACAATCTCACCTATTGATTTTTTCCCTTTTATCAATGGAACTGCTTGTTCCCAATAACTCATGGACTGAAATACCTGAGTCCTGCTCAGCTCTAATTGACACCTTTTCCTCAAACACCTTAATCAGAAATTATTGGCCTAATAATGATTTTTCAGATACCAGGAGAGGCTAAACAAAGTACAGGCTGCCCTAAAGAAGCAGGAAGCTGAATTAAATTTCGTTTCAGAGGCTCCAGCATTTTCTCTTCCCTCTCCAAAAGCAGGGCAGCCCGCTCCTGATTCCTGATCGGGAGTGGAGGAACAACCAGCTGGAATTGATGCTATGAACCAAAAATCGAGCTTTTTAAACCTAGAGTTGGTACAAATATGATTTGTTTTCTGTGAGGGTGACGTGGGGCTGGGGTGGAATTCCCAGAGAATTCCCTGGAATAAATACCATGGAATTCTGGGATGGTTTGGGTTGGAAAGGTCCTTAAAGCCCATCCAGTTCCAACCCAAACACCTCCCACTATCCCATCGCTCCAAGCCCTGTCCAGCCTGGCCTTGGGCACTCCCAGGGATCCAGGGGCACCCTCCACGAGGCTGGAAATTGCATGGAAAGGAGCGAACACCTGATGAGAAATCCCTTCATTATTCCATTTGCTTTAAATCACCTTTCCATATTTGCTGGTTTTGATTCTTTAAAAAAATCCATCCCAGATTCTCCCAGGTCAATGTTTCTTCATTTTGATTTTTAAATGAGGACTTTGAGACCATCAAAACCCGCGGTGAACAAGAATTTTCTGTTTAGTTAAAAAAGGGTTCCTAATTGGTTCTAATCAATGCAGTGTGCTCAGCTGCCGTTGGAGGTAGGGCTGGGATCTGTGGAGCAAGGAGGAATTGCTGCTGATGGATGCACACAGAGGCATCCCATGCCCCATTTGCACCACAGCCTTTTTATTTATAAAATTTTATACCTTTTTATACCAAAACCAGACGATCATTAAAGGAATATAAAACCTCTGAACGGGCTCTGGACATTAGAGGTTCATTTTCCAGAGCTGCCCCAGCCCTTCATGGTTTCCTCTAATTTTGCTTCATGTTTTTTTTGGTGTCATCTGGGGCACAACATGTGCGGGACAGGAACATGGGAGGGACATCCCTGTTCCCCCCAAGACTCCTCATAATCCCAATTTCCTCAAGCCGTTCCCAGCTCTCCCAGCCTGGATCCTCATGGTCCTTCCTGGACTCTCTCCAGCACCTCCACACCCCAAATTAAAGCCCAGAATCAAACCAGGAACTGGTTCTGCCCATCCCAAACCCCCTGTTTCCAGCGCTCCTGGAGACGACCCCAGCTCCCCGGAAAACAAAACAAATCCGACCGCGCCTCGTCTCAGCCGCGCCATTCCTCATTCCGCTGCTGACAACACCTAATGAAGTGGGTAAATGATTAATTAAAGAACAATATTTCTTTACAGAAGCTGGCTCCTGGGGGGGAGGAGTGAATCCCTCGGCGCTGTTGTTCCGTGGAATGTTCCCCATTATTTTTAGCAGTGGAGGAGAAGCTGGAGCAGCACGGGGGGGGAAATGGAGCCGTGTTGGATCGGAGCAGGGACGACAAACAGCCCCCAGAAGAAACCTCCGGCTGTTCCCTGCCTCTGGAATTGACTCCTCTGCCACTCCTCACCAACACTGAGCTCCGGGAATGGGATTCACCGCTGCTGCCAGGTTTGGGGAAAATGGTACCTCCAAAGGGGGAAAAACGGGGTGGCTTTCAGTCAACCAGAGCAAAAAATTAATGAATGCTTTAAACAGACAAAAAATAATGCAATGCTGAAACTTTTCCTCAAAGAAAATCCTTCCACAGCCTTCCCAGGCCTCCACACACCGAGGGTGGCATCAGGAATATGGAGCAGGATATTAAATCTCTCCAAGTACTAATTCCTGGAAAAGCCCAGACTATAATTAAACAACGTCCAATTAACAGCTTGAAAAAGGCCCATCTGAAAGTTGCAGTTACAAACTTTGACTCCAGTGGCCCCCTGGAGATGGTTCCCTAATCTCCTTTAATTAAGACATTCATAACATGCCAGGCAAGGATTTTGGAAAGAGGGTTTTTAAGCTTCTCGTTCCCATTTAGGATGTGCAGCTCAATTAAAAAAAATAACTTTTTGATGGACAGTTTTGCCTCTTTCTGTGTCCTGGTGCAGAGCAAAGGAAAAGGTTGTTAAAAATACAATTCACACATCAAAGTGCAATAGCTGGAATAGGAACAGGTCCATTCAGTCCTGTTATTCCAGGCAGTGGGAAATGAAACTTTTGGTTTTAGCTTGGAATTTCACAGAATCCTGGATTGCTTTGGGTTGGAAGGGGCATCCAAAGGACATCAAGTCCAACCAAAAGACACCTTCCACTAGACCAGGTTCTCCACACCCCATTCAATTTCCCATCCTTGAGTATTTTCCCTTAAAATACTATTTTTTCCCCTTAAAAACACCCGATAAAACACCTCAGCGAGGCACTGACAGCAGGGATTTGAATTTTCCTCTAAACCCCCTGAGAAATCCCCCATTTCCTTCCCATCTCCTCATTTTGGAGAGCAGCCCTTGTGCAAAGCCGTGTGCTCACACCGACCCCCTGCAGTTTAACCTCTGCCACATCCAGCTCGTTCTCCTCAAAAATCCCTTTTTCCCCCCGCTTTATTTTGTTAGAAGTCTGACCTGACAGGGCTGAGCTCGAGGCCTCTCCCAGCAGCACCAGCAGCCTCTGGAATTGTTCCACCTCCATTTTCTCCGGGAGAGAGCAGCCAAAATCAATCTCTCTGCTGCATTCCCCTCTCTCATTTCTCTTCCCTTCCTCGCCCGAGACCGGAGGTGGAAAAGCCATTTTTTGGGAGCTGAGGCCTTGGCAGGATGATTTCCCACTCATTATTCCTTCCTCGCCTCCAGCTCCACAGACAGAGACCTCCCAGCTCCCCTCTGGACATCCCTGGTTGTATTTTTCAGCTGTAGATCCCAAAATGGCAATAAGTTCCTTGCTCCTGCATCGCTCCTTAACCTCAGAAAAGGAATTGGAGATGTCAGTGAAGCAGGGAATCATGGAAATGTTTGGGTTGGAAAAGCCATTTGAGGTCGTCCAGCCCACCCCTTCCCCCAGCACTGCCAAGGCCACCCTAACCCATGTCCCCAAGTGCCACTTCCATTTCCAAACCCCCCCAGGGACGGGGACTCCAGCACTGCCCTGGACAACCTGCAAAGAGAGCACTGGACAGCCATTTCCACCCAGAAATTTCCCCTAAAAATCCCAAACTCAATGGGCAATTCCATCCTGGGGGGGCCAGGGCTGGAATGAGAGTCAGGAGGGGGTCGTGGGTAATCTCACCTCCCTGAGCAGCTCCTTCCTCCTGTTAGGCCAAAGAAAGCTTTTGGATGTTTTGTTGGTGTAAAACATCTCAGACAGAGCCATGTTGAGGGCACAGGCTCTCCCCGGGCCTGCTCTCACATTTTTCCTGCTTTATTACCCAGGATCTTCCCCACCACCTCCAAAAAGCCTGGGGAAAACATGAGGAGATTAAAAGAAAAGCTATTGCTTAATATTAGAATGAAATAGATCCAAATTATGAAATAATTATAATTACAGCCAGGAGAGCCGGGCCCAGGAGAGCCCAAGTCTTCCAGCAGCTTTGTCTCTCTAAATGAATTTGTCCCATAAACATTTTTAGTGATCTCATTAGCATTGTTAATAAAAGCCATTAACTGCGACACCATCAAGGCTGTTTGGGGATGCAGGTTTGGAGTTCAGATTCCAAGGCACAGGGAATGCTGGCTGGGGAATTTGTGGATAAACCATCCCTGGGAGTGCCCAAGGCCAGGCTGGATGGGGCTTGGAGCCACCTGGGATAGGGGAAGGTGTCCGGGCTGGAACTGGGGGATTTTTAAGGTCCTTCCCCACCCCAACCCATTCCATGATTCCACCATAATGCCAAAATTCACAGGACTCAAGATGGTCTTTGCCTGCTCTCCCCGCCCTGGGCACCTTTCACAGTCAGAACACAGAACGAGGTAAAATCGGGATTTTCACCCCATGGATTTACTTGGCTTGGATGTTTCTGCTCTGAAAATCCCCCCCTTGCTGGCCCTCACGTGCTGGGGGTGCCTGGCTGAGCTCTCCGCTCCCAAAGGACGTCCAGAAAAACAGATTTCCCACCTCACTTCGCACGAAACCTGGGAAGCCAGACCGACAAACTGGAAAGAAAAACCCCAGCCGCAGACGCAGAATGCAGATTTCACAACCCCGATTTTAAGGGAAAGGTGGGGTTTTTTTTCATTCCTCAATCACAAATTCAGCTTTTCCAGCCGCTGCTGGTCCACGGGAGGCTGCACTTCACCCCCTCTCCCCCTCCATCTGCCTCTCCTCCCCTCCCTGGCATGGCTCTGGCACCGAGAGCGGGGACAAACGTGTTGTCTCCCCTGTCTGGGGTGAAGGTGTTCTTGCAGGGGCCTGGAAATACCCAAAGCCAGGGATCCATGGCAGCTCCTTCGCTCCGGGCTGGCTCCCAGACATCCTGAAAATTTAATGTGATGGGAGAGGCGGGAGGCGCCGCTCCGCCAGGAAATGTCACCGCAAATGTCACCCCAAAGGACACCTTTGCTTCCCTCCCCTCTCCTTCCATCTGATTTCCTTCTTTCTTCCTGGTGTCCTCCCATGGAATTCCCCTGGGATCTCAGCTGACTGCTGAGAAGGGGCTGGTGGTGTGGGAGCAAGGAACCTTCACCTTCTCCCCACCAGTTTGGCTCAAAGTGGCTGAAATGAGGTGCTGAAAGGTGCCAGTTTGCTTTCAAAAGCAATTTACTTGATATATCCCCATTTTCCCTGGGAAGAAAATGCCTGGGTGACCCAGGAGCTGATTTTACTGCTGGTCTTGGGGTTTTTTGCTCTTTGCTAACAAGATAAGGCCGTGAAGCAGAAATCTGACACCCAGCAGCGCCACGATGGGGCTTTATCCCCATCTCAGCACTCCTTTTCTTCATTCCACGTCATCTTCCCTCCTCTAAACTTCCCTGACAGCTGCTGGCTAAAAGCAGGAGCAGGGAAAAGGCGGTTTCCAGGCTCCATCATCAGCAGCTCCTCAGCCCGCTCGGGGTGTGACTTCTCACAGCCGCTCCGCGCCTGGAGCTGTGGAGGATCCATCCTGCCTGGCGCTGGGTCAGAGCTGTCCCAGAGAGCAGGAGAGGGGCTGGGAGCAGCAGCTGAGCGTTGGAATCGCACCCATTCCATCCCTGCCTGGGGAACTTTCCATGCACGGAAATCCGCAGCTCCGACACCTCGCGCTGCGGCGCCTCGGGCGTTCCAGGCTGGGAAGGAGCCGCCACCTTCCAGGGTGTCTTGGCATTCAGAAGACACAGGAGAAGTCCAAACGTCCTCTCTTTTCCCAAAACTGGATGCTTTCACCCTTTCCCAGCACCTGCTCCCAGAGCTGGGTCAGGGGTCCGGTTATTTTGGAGGGTGGAATTCTTCACTCATGGAAGGGCAGGTGGGACAAAGGGGTTTAAACTGAGAGAAGGGGAATCTTACATTGGATTTTAGGAGGGAATTCCTCCCTGTGAGGGGCTGGGATTGAATTCCCAGAGAATCTGTGGCGGCTCCCAGGTCCCTGGAGCATTTCTGACCCATTTTAAGCAAAAAACCAAGAGAAATCGTGGGCTTTCCTCTCTCTTTTGGGGCTGAATATTTCACATTTCCATTAGTATAAACCCGGAGCCATTTTTTTAAAGCACTTTTTAATCCATGGATTTTTTTTTTTTTTTTTTTTTTTTTTTTTTCCCAGGGAAAGGCTCTGTTCTGCAGAATATCTAAATCAATGCCAGCCGGTTCGAGGTGCAAGACCTGGAGCGTTGAGTTTCCTGTCAGGTGGATGCACACGGACATGGATCACAGCATTCCCCCAAGGAAACGCTGGAATAAAGCAGAATTAATTATTGGATTTTTCTGGCTGTGGTTTTGCCCAGCATCTCCATCACTTCTGAATTAGGAAAGCTGAATTAATTTTTTTTTTTTATTTTTTCAAATATCCCTTAATCTCCAGACATTTCCAGTTGTGTTTATGGCTCTTGTTTTCCTTCCCAGTCTGGAGCGGGATCCTGGCAGGGGGCACAGGGAGCCAACACCTGGCACTGGGAAATCCAGAGCCTCCTTTGCTGAGAGGGAAAATTTGTTTTGTGGATGATTTTTCCCTGACTTTCAGTCCCCCCAGGTGGCTGGGATGCAGATTCCAGCGCTGCCCGAGGCATCCTCTGTCTGGAGGAACAATAAAACTTCCCGGTGCCAAGGGAGCCCATCTGGCAGCTCATTCCCCACCATCAATGCGGTTTTCGGGAGCTCGTTGACTCCTCGTTCCCAGAAATTCCCAAGGGTCCTTGGATAAACGGCGAGGAACATTTGGAGGATGCTCGTGAAGCATTTGGAGAGGGGGAAGAACATTTCTGACAGCCAGGGGACCGTTCCTGGACGGCCGACGCAGGGATGGGATGGCGGAATCGCAGAAGGATGGAATGATTTGGGTTGGAAGGGACACAAAGCCCATCCAGTGGTCAGGGGCACTTCCCACCATCCCAAGGCCTGTCCACATGGCCTTGGACACTTCCAGAGATGGGGATCTGCTGTGTCCATGTCCCTCCCATGCTGGGAGCTCTGGATGAGTGTCCCCGAGCCGAGGGAAAGGGAATAATCCCCTCCCACCCACCTGTCCCCCCCAAATCAGCCTTCAGGTGCAGCATCTGCTGCTGGTTTCCCAAGGTCTCCATCTCTAAAAGTCTTGCAGGAGATGAATTTTTGATCCACCAGAACCTCAGGAGCTCAGTTTCCCACCCCTCATGCTCCACACGGACAGGATCCAAGGGATTTGGCCTCGCAGGGAATTCCAGACGGATTGTGCCTGCCTGGGCTGTTCTGGCCGTGCATTTCCACCAACCCATTAGTCAGCAGCAGCGTTCCCATGCCTTTGGAGATATCCATACTTGAGGGCAGCATCTAATTCCCTGTGCTGTGTTGATTCCCAGCTCTGCTCCGAAGGGCACTGACTCATCCTGCTGATAAAAACAGCATCGGGAGCCAGAGCACGGGGATGAGAAACGCTGCTCCGCCACAGACACCGGGCATCGTCAGCTGGATGCACCAGCCTGAGCTTCACAGAACAAACCCAGGCCCTCGGACTTCCAGCAGCAATTTTTGTTAAAGCTAAAAGGATGGAAAAGGGAGTGGAGAGAGAAAACGGCACATCCCTCAGCCCTGGGTCAATAGCACCTGAGGAGCTCCCATCGGTTTCCATCAGGACCTGATTCCAAGGGAGCTGCTGCCACCTACTGAGGTGATTTCTCAGTCTCGTGGCATTTTTCTTGATAATTATGAAAACATCTTTAATTTTTTTTTTTTTTTTAAAGCAGGAACTGTAAGATTAATGAGCATCCCGGTTTTTGATGCCTGTTTGTCTCCCCGTGGAGAAAAACCTCCAAGAACTCAGAATAAAAGCGTGAGGGCCCCACCCAAAAGGCAAAATACACAAGGAAGAGCTGTGAAGTTGGGTTTGATTTGATAAGCACATTTTTCTCCTGCCTCCCATGACCTCATGAGCTCTTCTGCCCAACCTCACCTTGTCAGGACACATTTGATGTCAATCCAGAGGGATTAAAGGAGTGGGTGTGGTGCTGGGAATGCAGCATTCCTCCTCTCTGACACAAACAGCAGCCAAGAATTTGACTCATGTGGCTCCTCGCACCTTAAAAAGACAGAGGTAAAATGGTGTCATACAAAAAAATCTGTGGTTGCCACATCCCTGGAAAGGTCCCAGGACAGGAAATGAACATTGGAAATGAAAATGTGCTCAGTCCTTCCAATGCTTCTCCTTTCCTGATTTCCTTTATGGAATCCTCACTGCTCTGGGAGCCTTTTGGTTCTTCTCCATCCTAAGGAAGTCATGCTACAAAAATCCCCATTCCACTAAAATTACTGAAATAAAAGAAACGCTGGGACTCTGACGAACTCAACCCATTATTAATTTAATGGACTTTATTCTAATACAGGTCAGTAAGTGAAGGTTTTTGAGTCAAATCAGCATTTGGGGCCATTATGCAGAATTTCCCCAACAGCTCCACCTTTTTAAATCCCATCCCTAAATCCAGCCCTATCCAGGCCTGCAATTAAGCACGACAGGAAGAGAATTAAATGTGGGCTTGGACACAATTTTTAATGAGGATCTTTTCCAGGACTGGGGCCAAATGAGCCCAAATCCATCAGTGCCCAGAGGTGAGTGTGGAGCTACAACAGGGAAAGGAGAATCAGAAAGTTTCCCATTTGGACTAAACCTGAAGCATTAATTAGGACATTAATTTAATTTCCCTGCCTATGTCAGCTTTTAATTAAGCCTTCATTTACCCTCTGATGTTGGCTTTGGGATTGCCATGGAGTCTGTGGGATCCTACAGAGCTCTGCCAGCTCTGGGCCGGGGGTGGCTGGGCAGAGGGGACAAAGGGACACAGCTGTCACCTGGGCTGCTGGCCTTGGCAGAGGGAGAACAGAATTCCTGAGGCTGCTCCAAATCCCAGCACAAAAGCTTGGACCTCCCACTTACCTGGATCTCTGCTGATGCCCAAATTTCCCCCCGTTGCAGAGCGGGGTCTAAAATTAATGCAGGAAAATTCCTAATGGTGCCTTCGTTAAATCCTCTCGCTAAACCCAGCTCCTTAAATGAAATATCTGGTGGCTCTTCATTCGTCACTCCTCAATTTCAACTTTTTAAGGCCTTTTTTTTTCATTCCAGGATATTGGATTTGATAAATCAACAATGGCCTCAGCAGAGGAAAAAGGTTTTCCTGGAATTATCTTTCCTGCTTCTGCACCATTGTCCTTCCCCATCTCCCTCCCCATTGTGTGTGTGTTCCATTCCTCATTTCTGTGGTGCAAAGAACACCCAGACTTTGGGGTGATCTCAGCTACTCCCTCACCAGGAAATTTTATGGGAATTAGGACCTGGATGTGGATGAAGACACAAGATTGAGTTGGATAATCCGGACTGGGATCCTGGTCCTGCCCCAGTCTCCCTGGGCAATGCTGGAAAAGCCATTTCAGGGGTTTCTGGGAGAGTGGAATAACAGTTTGTAACCCCCTGAAAGGATCCATTTCCAATCCTGGACAAGAATATTGCCTCAGTCAGGAAACAGAACAGCCCCTGCTGGGTGTACAGGGGGGGTGAGACCCTGATTTCCCAGAGGAGCTGTGGCTGCCCCATCCCTGGAATGCCCCAGGCCAGGTTGGACAGGGCTTGGGAGGTGTCCCTAAGGTCCCTTCCAGCCCACACCATCCCATGTTTCTACAATTCCGTGCTCCCACAGAAATCCTCAGTCCAACGCTCCCAGAAAAAGCTCGCGGGCAGAAAACCGTGGAGAAAAGACAAACCCTTCCCATCTTGGGAGAAATCACTGGATCACCAGTGGGGCACTTTGCCAGCCCATTAAAACCAGCAGGAACCCACTGGTGAATTTAATGGAGCAAGAAGAATTGTCCTGGTCATGTTCCTGCAGATCCAGCCAAGGGATTTCCAGAGGTGACTCAGCCAAGCCCCTCCCGGTCATCCCCTCCCCTCTTTCCAGGAAATTTGACCAAACATGAACTTTGGCAGGGGGGCTGTGGAGGATATTCAAGTGGATTATATTGTGCTGTATAAAATTAAGAGGGGAATCAGTTAAAAATCATTTTAATCAGGGAAACAAATGGAGAAAGGAACGGAATGATCCCTCGTAGACCGCTTTTGACATTTGTGGATTTGTTTTGTATTCCCTCTCACTCAATAAACTGAAGGATGACTGAGTTCATTTCACAGGAGATGGATTGGATTTTCTCTGGGCAGCTCTGCCGTGTCCACGGAATTCAACCAAAAAATAAAAACCCCAACCAGCTCTGTGCTTTAAAAAATCCTGGATTCTGCATCGCCAGAGCCCAGCTGCGCCACTGGGGCAGGGAGCAGCACACTCACTTTCGGGGAGGAAGGTGATTTTCTGGAGGTGCTGAGGAATATTTGGGGGAAATTTAAAGCAAATTTGCACTGAGACACAGCCATGAACCCCAAATGAAGAGTTTAATTTATGTACGAGCTGGCACCCAGCCCAAATGATGGGATTTTTGTGGGGAGCCAGTTTGGGAGTGGGAGCGAGAGCAAGGGGAAAATCAAAGTGGAAAAGGGGAAATCAAAGTGGGGAAGGGGAAAATCAAAGTGGGGAAGGGGAAATCAAAGTGGGGAAGGGGAAATCAAAGTGGAAAAGGGGAAATCAACGTGGAAAAGGGGAAATCAAAGTGGGGAAGGGGAAAATCAAAGTGGGGAAGGGGAAATCAAAGTGGGCAAGAGGGAACAGCTTCCCACTGCCAGAGGGAAGGCAGAGATGGGGTTTTGGGAAGGAATTCCTCCCTGTGAGGGTGGGGAGGGGCTGGGATGGAATTCCCAGAGAAGCTGTGGCTATCCCTGGAAGTGTCCCAGGCCAGGCTGAGGTGTCCCTGCCCTTGGCAGGGGGTAGAATGAGAGGATTTTAAGGTCCTTCCAGCCCAAACCATTCCAGGATTCCGTGATCCTAAGAAAGCAAACAGCAGAGGATGAAAAGGAGACAAGAAAAGCCACTGAGGCTCAGCTCTGCCCGGCTGGATGAGGTGTTTTCCCTCCCAGCCTAACCCAGAAATGTCCCCACCACTGGGCTCTGTGCCTTTGGGTTGAAGAGGCTTTTCAATATTGTAGGAAAACTGGTCTCTCCTATTTTCTGCATCCCCAAGCATCGAGGAAATCGATGTCAGTGCAGTGTTTTTGTCAGGGCAGCCCCCACCAAAGCCTCTGCAGTGACTGATGAGGGGAAAAAAAAAAAAAAAAAAAAGAACGAAGCAGGAAAAATAAATAAAACTAAAACCAAACCCTGCTTATTCCTGGCAGAGACTGAGAACAGGGAGAGGGGGAGGCTCTCCTGCCACCCAGGAGCTCCTTACATGGATCAGCCACCAGCTGAAGGCTCTCAATAAATCTGCAGCCTGGATACCAGACCTGCAGGACAGGTTGGGTCAGGCACGAGTTCCCTTGAGGATTTTGGGGAGATGGAAGATAAACATGAGCCCTTTATCAACTACATCTCTGGTTTTTAAGCTTCCGGGCTTCTTTTATTATTTTAAGTGTTGAGGGGAGTAAGGAAACACATTTTATTTATTTGTGGGCATGAGAGAGACCATAAAGCCAAAGTAAATCCTGATCCAAAGTCTTGGCTCTACAGTTCCATCACTGCACGAGCCTGGCTCCAAAATCAGAGTGTAAAATGTCAGGGAGAACACCTCTCCCTATCTTTTCACCCAGATAAACTCCCCACCTCCACACACGCTCCTCTCCTCCCTCAGCAAAGCCAGAACATCAATAAGAATATTTCCATGAGTTTTTTTCCCCCACTGGGGTTTCTTTATTCCCTCACTGGCAGCAGGTGACGATGGCCCAAGGAAATCACCTCCATGCCAGCACAGGCCGTGCTCCCTGCAGGAATTTGCAAATTGGCTTCACCATTTAGCATGAGAAAGTTGTTCGAGATTTAGCAGATCCATTGCCAAAAAACTACTTTGGGAGATTGTTTTTTTTTTTTTTTTCCCCCCGATCCCTCGGCACAGGCTCAATGGAATGCTGTGAGCACTCAGTGCAGATGCTGAGGACACTGAATTATTTAATGCTCCACACCTCACTGAGCTGAGACCCTGCGGAGCCAAAGGGAGTTGGGTGCAGTTCCTCCATCCACAGCAGACAGGGATGAGACAGGCCCTGGGAAATTGCAACCATGGATTAGGGAATTAGGAGGAATTCCTGCTGGCAATCCCTCCCAGCCTCTCACATATCCAATTCCAGCTTTTCCATCCCCAATGACACTTCAGTCTGTGACTTTGAGGCTCTCAATTCCCTCCATTCTCTCCTTAAAGTTTTTCATAGAATCCCAGCATGGGTTGGGTTGGGAATGACCTTAAAGACCAACTCCACTGCCATGGGCAGGGATACTTCCCACTATCCCAGGGAATTCCTCCTCACCCTCACAGGGCAGGATTTCTTCCCAATATTTAGTCTAAACCTTCTCTCTTTTGGTTTAAAGCCACAACTCTGTGCGGGTGGCAAAATCCTAAAACCTTCTGTAAACTGGATTAATCTCAAAGAGTCACTTGCTCCTTCTCTCTCTCATCCTGGTCAGCCTCAGCTCCCAGCATCTTGTGGCCCACACACCAAATCTTGTGAAAATATGAGGAATAAGGAAATCAGCAGATCAAAAAATGCCTCTTGCCCCTCTTGGCCCCTCTCAGACCCTCACACAGAGCAGATTCTGAGAGGATTCCCCAGCCCAGGAACCCGTTACCTTAAGAAAGGCCAATTTTGCTCTCTCAAAAATGCATTTTTCCCCTGGAAATAAATGCACAGCAGTGAGTTACAAAGACTTACTTGAACGATTAATCATTCCAGGAGCACCCCAGGCCATTGCAGCCACAGCTGGGATTATTCATTCCAGACAGTCCACACTTCTCGCTGGAATAATGAACATTTTCAGAAATATTCAACAGCCAACGTGCTGAGTTAGGCAGAACCTGAAGGGTTTTTGGTACAAAATCACATTATCATAAAATCATTGGAAAAGCCCTCTAAGGTCATGGAATCCAACTGTTCCCCCAGCCAAGCCCAATCCTCACCCATGTCAACAAATGCTACATCCACACATTTTTTTAAACACCTCCAGAGTGTTCAGACCAGGCTGAAGACCTTGACTCAGACATCTTTATGAAGGGACATGCAAAACCAGTGGTCTAGCACGTGCAGAAATTAATTTTAAATACTCACCCTCGCTGATAAAGTTGAAAAGCACCCGTGGAACACCCAACAGGACAAAAGCACCTCTTTTATATTTTTAAAAATAACTCCACCATATCTCCTCTCTTCATCTGCCTTGTCTCACCAAGCAAAACCCGTGTAAAGCCAATTAAAGGCCATTTGTCACAGGGTACAACTAACAGCAAAATGCTCCTGGTCTGCTCACAGCTCACTCGCTGCTCCTCCAAGTCACAAATCACAATAACCATTCTGTGGAAATCGTAAGAGAGAAGCTCAAAATCCTGCTGAACTCAATGAGCCATTAAATGGTTGACAATATTCTTTATAGGAACCACGAATAGTTAATTAATCCCCAAATATGAATGGTGAGCATGAATAATTACCACTGTAGATCCTGATCAAGAGATCTGCAGCAAGCATAATTTGACATTGCTTCATGTTCAACAGCTCACACCAGCTGGGAGACCGGTCCTAGAAGGTTGGGCTTGGCTTTAAAGTATGGGAATCCCAGATGGGAACACATCAGTTCTGTTCCCAGTGTGCCACTACAGTGACTTTACAGTGACTTTCCATGAGATCTTCACTTATTTTTTTTTATCAGTTTGCCTATTTGTGTCACTTTTGTCAGTCCCAGCACATACAAAGGGTCTGTCTATTCCTTCATCTTCATTGCTATAAGAACCTCTTATCCTCATTTCTATTCCTTCACATCTCCTGGATTTACAACTCCAGGGGCTCCTTTCCCTTCCCTTCCCTTCCCTTTCTAACTGGTGCCTTTTTGACCAATCCAATCACCCTTTCCAGTCCAACCACCCTCTGCAATCCAGCAGTCCTTTCCAGCCCAACCAACATCTCCAATCCAACCATCCTTTCCAACTCAGCCATTCTTCTCAACCCAACCACCATGACCAACCCATCCATTCTTTCCAACCCATCCCTTCTTTCCAACCCAACCCAACAAACACCAAAACAGTGCCCTCGATCCTGCAAATATTCCCAAAGCGTTATGGCTGCCCACATCCAGCTTCTGGCTGTCCCATCCTGTCTAACTGGTGCCTTTTTGGTGGTGGGCGTTTGAAACCTCCCCTCAATCGACTGACAGAACATCTTCAATCGAGCTGCAGCAGCTCCGTGACCTCTTGTGCACCTTTTGTCTTTCAAAACACAGACGGGTGCTGCAGGAGGGAATATCTGAGGGCTTGGAAATGGTTTCTTCCCCTTTTGCTGGCGCGGTGTCCGCAGGGAGCCGAGCGCCAGGATGTGCTGTACAAATCCATTTGTTACAGTAAACAGCCCCGGGCAAGCGCCTGCACTCGCGGACCGTGCGGGGATTCCTTGGAGGGTTTGTTCCTCCTTGCAAATTTAAAGATATGAGCTCAGGAGGGACCAAAAGCTTCTTCCTGGCCTGGGGCCAAGCATGCAAAGTGTACAAACAGGCGCTGACAATTTTACACACAACACCAAAAAAAGAACAATAAAACCAGAGAAAACAAATAATATTTGAACTAGTCTGGACAGGGGTTCAGCAATCATTTCGTAGAATGGAATCATGGAAGAGTTTGGGTTGGAAGGGACCCTAAAGATCACCCAGTTCCACCCTCTGCCATGGGCAAGGACAGCTTCTACTTGGCCAGGCTGCTCCAAAGGCATCCAACCTTGAACACTTCCAGGGATCTTAAAAGTCTTTTCCAACCTTAATGATTCCATGATTCATTTAGTTTGGAGGCAGCTCTCACCCCTGGGTGAATCCCCCTGGAAAACTCTGGCCTGCTGCCGGCAGCAAAGCCAGGACCAACGTTTCTGTGTTTCACCACTCACCAAATTCCCACCTTTCTGCTGAGGCTGGGACTAACAGGGGACTGTGACAGGAGTTTCCTTGTAGAAACCTGACTTTAGTTTCCCTTTCCAAGGCCCCATCACCTTCCCCGTGGAGGTCCCATCAGATAAACTCTGTTTAAGAGTTTGGTGGCTGCGAAAATAAAAACAAATAAACGAAACCTTGCTGGCAGTGCTGGGACAGGCTGAGCCTGACCCTGTTATTGCTGTGACACGAATTCCATTAAAATCTGGAGTGGCACAGAGATAAGTTCCTATTGAAGACCAGGGCTGGCAGTGAAATTCCAGCAGAGGCTCAAGTCAATGGCAAGTTCAGCCCCCCTCGTCCTTGAAATAATGATTTGGCCATGGTGGCTGCAAGTGTGGAGTGTCACACAGAGCAGCACAAAGTGATTTTTCCAAAAGATGTCCCTGGAGAAGGGCTGAGGCAGCGGGAGGAAATGAGGTTGTCGTTGCTCTCAATGCAGAGAACAACAAGCGCAGTTGGATTTACTCCGCTTCTACAGCATGGGAGGGGCTTCAGCAAATTTCAGCTGCTTTTTAGGGCATCAGAAAATAAGACAGATCTTCAAGAGGCACATAAAAATCTAAAATAACCCCCAAGATCTGGTAATAATCCTGCTTTTTTTCTGGTGTTTATAACAGCAGCAGCAGGAAACGCTCACGTCATGGTCCAGCTTCTTTTCGATCTACTTGACCTCAACTTCCACCGGCTGCACACAGCAATGAAGTGCTGTCTCAGGCACAGCCTAATTAGCCCTGAAAAATCGGATTCATCCAAAAGAGCAGCACAGGGAAGATCCAGCTCCTGCCCCAGTAGCTCCAAACATCCAGCATCAGTTTGGGATAATTAACGTAATGAGGCTGGGTCTGGTCCCGTCCCCCGTGCAATGAGCATCAGCCACCACCAATTTAACTCAGTGAGAGAGAATCTGTCAAGTCATTTCCAGGGTTAACAACTCACACTGTTTAAAATATAAATTCCATGTCTGGCCTGAACTTGGCTGCTTTCGGGTTCCCACTCTTGGGTCTTGTGATGCTTTTGTCAGGCACATTAAACAGCCTGGATGATCAGAACCATCCTCCCCACGTGGATGGGGATGAACCACATCAAGTTACCTTTGGAAGGATTTTTCTCCTCAAATTAAGGTAACGAGGACTAAACCACACCAGGGCTGGTTCCACCATGGGGAGAACCTGAGCAGAGAAGGCTTTCAAAGGCACAAAGGAGCAGTTAAATGCTCGTTTCCCACTGCAAATCACGGGCCCCTGGGTGTTCTGCTCCATCTGTGAAACTTTGAAAGCCTCCTCCCCTGTCTTGGACAGATTAATGGGAAATAATAAAAATATAATTTAAACGTGGAGTTTCAGGGAGGTGACTCAACCCCCAGTCCTGGCTGCCACAGTTGTCAGTAAATTAGGGAGAAAAGAAACATGATCCTTTTCCAGTCCCTCCAATTATGCTGGGATGGTTCTGCCTCTGATGAGAGATTTTGAGAGCATTTCCCCTCATCCAAGTGGAAAACTGCTCGGTGAGGAGTGGAGAGCAGGGGGAAAGGGGGGCAAAAGAGGACAGCCAGCAATCCACGGCGTGCCAGGACACTGAGCAGTGTCACCTGGAGCCTGGTGACATCCATCATCTGACGGGGAGCACACAACACCAGGGAAAGACTGGAGAGGAGACAACACAACCTCTGTCTCCTCTGCACCAGCTGTTCCCAGGGGAAGGCTGTCAGGAACAGAGAGTTCCCAACAAAGCCAGCTGAGGAGGGAGAGACAGCTCAGGTAAAGAAGCGAGCAATGAAAAAATGACACATTGCAGGTGCGCAAAATAAAACAAATCCTGATTTTAGAGCCTGGGAAACGCACACACACACAGAGCTCAGCTGCCTGACCTGCTCAGGTGCAGTTTAACTCCTTCTGGATCTGCCTCAGCCCTCCCGTGCCCTCCCACCAGGATGTTCATTAACTGCACAGCATTCCAGCTCCACATATTCTTAAGTAAAAAAAAACAGCTTTGATGTTCTCGTGTTGTAAATGTGAAACTTTCAACTCTAAGAGGGGATTTTGGGCTGTGGAGCCCAGACCTGGGATAGGACAAGGGGAATGCCAGGGGACAGGGTTAGATGGGATATTGGGAAGGAATTCTCCCCTGGGAGGGTGGGGAGGGGCTGGGATGGAATTCCCAGAGAAGCTGGGGCTGGCCGTGGATCCCTGGAAGTGTCCAAGGCCAGGCTGGATGGGACTTGGAGAAACCTGGGAGGTGTCCCTGCCATGGCAGGGGGTGGATGGGATGGGCTTTAAGGTCCCTTCCAACCCAAACCATTCCATGATTCCCTCCCTCATTTACGCCCATGATCTTACCCCTTTCCAGCCCATTTTTATACCTCTCTGGTTCTTGTTAGTTGACCTCCAACAAGTGAAGAGGAAAATTAATTGGAACTTCCCCAAACCAGCTTTGGTTTGCTCCAAGGAAAAGGCCAGGACCTTAACAACTAACAATTTAATTGGGAAATTGAATTCTATTTCCATTGAGAAAGGGAATTCTTTCTTCATGGAGAAAATAAATTTTTTTTGTAGCTCCTTTTCTACATGGGAAATCTGAGGTCCAGGCTCAGGAGAGCAAATCCCTCCCACTCCACCTGAAAAATGCACTTATTGAGGCTGCTCAGGTTTAACAGCCCCAGCACTCGTGGGTTTGATGGCCACAGCTGTCCCTTTTTGATGGAAAATTTGTGCTGATTTCACAGTGGCTGCTTGAAGAAAAGTCACCACACGTTACGGCTGTTTCATAGCTGGGGGGCAAGTGAAGAAAATTATTTAATTAGGTTTCTGTAATAACAGCTCCATTTCCAAATGGCTGCCCATGTGTATTAGCAGGGAAGGATTTCAATTGCTCTGTTTCCTTTAATTCTGTGATTTTAATGCTGGTGGAGGTGGAGAAAGGCTGAGATCAAAAACTAAACTGGGAACTCTTTGTCCACAGAATGTATTGAATGTATTGAATATATTAAATTAATGTATCCATGGATGCATGGAGCATTTCACACTTCATCTCCCCGCAGCCACATCCACGTGCAAAACCCAAGCCCAAACCAGAATGAGGGAATCAGGTTGGAAAAAACCCTTAACGCCATCAAGTCCAACCGTTAACCCATAACTAATTAGTGCAAACATTTGTATCGGTGATGAAGCTGCCTAATCAAGGCCACCATCACAAACACAGCCCTGAGGAGAGCAGTGTCCTGGTGATGGACACAACTCTGGCTGTGCTCACATAACTCTGACTGCAGATTAAGGAGAAGATCAGCCGAGAGTTTGTGGCATTCTCGGCTTTATCTCCCCATCCCATCTTCCAAACCACAAGATATCCACCTTCTACAACAAAATCCATGAAATAATCAGGGTATTTTGTCTGGGAATTTCAGGAGCTGGCATGAACACAATTTACCAAGTCTTGATGATCTGCCTTGTCCATACAAGGCCTGGGTCAGCCTGGTTAGGGAGGACTTGGGGTCAGGCTGGTTATGTTGTGTTGGGTTCAGTCTGGTTCAGGATGAGTTTGGGGTCAGCGTGGTTATGATGTGTTGGGGTCAGCCTGGTTTGGGATGTGTTGGGGTCAGCCTGGTTTGGGAGGAGTTGGGGTCAGCCTTGTTATGATGAAGTTGGGGTCAGTCTGGTTATGATGAGTTGGGGTCAGTCTGGTTCAGGATGAATTTGGGGTCAGCCTGGTTTGGGATGAGTTGGGGTCAGGCTGGTTACGATGAGTTTGGGGTCAGCCTGGTTAGGGAGGACTTGGGGTCAGGCTGGTTATGTTGTGTTGGGTTCAGTCTGGTTCAGGATGAGTTTGGGGTCAGCCTGGTTAGGGATGTGTTGCTGTTGGCAGAAGCATCAGGGCAAATAAAACATAAATAGGCTCCAAAGAAGAACTCAATGAGCATCTTCTGCCTCCTTATTCCTCATTAGAGTGTCAAAGCCTCAGCTCAGCTCATCCTGCTGTACCCTCGCTCCATCTGTTCCGTCTCTAATTTCAACATCAATCAAAATAAACAGAATTCCTGAAAGTGTGAAAGAAATCTGATGTTTCCAAGTTCCTTTGTCTCCTCGAAGACTTTACCTCCTCCTGTTTGGCGCAGTCAGTTTTCCAAGCGGATTTTTTTAGGGAATACTACAAAGCGGAGAACTCCGAGCCCTCCTAGAGAGGTCTCGTAAAACTCCATGGTTGGATGGAAGCTGGAACAGATGGGAGAGCTCCTCCAGGCTCGACATTAACCCTGCTGCTCCCTGACGGGGGGCCAACAACACTTTCAAATTTCAAGAGCTAAAAATACATCTCCAAGCCAGAGATGATCCGAAGTTCCTACAAACATCAACAAGACGGGTGACGTCCTTTGGTGAGGATGGCAAACAGCTCCTTCTGGGGAAATGCAGGAATTTCAGCATCTCAGTGGCTGGGAGAGGGGAGGTTTGTAAGGGAAAGACATTTCGGGGGAATTTGGTGGCCATTGCAGCTGGAATCCTTCAACCATCGCATGGAGAGCAGAGCCAAGAGAGCGCAACGAGGGCCATAACTGGGGTGGAGAAGCAGAGCAGAATTCCTGGGGGGAGATTTGCCATGCTCCTCTTGGTGCTGCTGGATAAAAAAATATCTCCATTTTTGCTGCCGAGCACACAAATTCTGGTTAGATTCCAAAGGAGATGTGGGTGCCCAGAGTCTTTTAATCTCAGCCTAACTGAGGTTTTCCATACCCGCCTTCCCTCCCTGCCACACAGGAGCTGAATGACACAATTCCACAGCTGGCCTGGGAGCTCTTGGATACCACAGGCTGAGGATTTCAGAGGCCACAAAGGGATTCAGGATGTTCTGGAGGGTCTGATGTAGAAAATGTTCCATCTCTGCAGTGAGGACTCTCCTTTTCATGGAATCATGGAATGGTTTGGGTTGGAAAGGAATTTAAAGATTATCCAGTGCCATGGGACTGGACACGGACACCTCCCACCATCCCAGCTTGCTCCAACCTGGCCTTGGACACTTCCAGGGATCCAGGGCAGCCACAGCTTCTCTGGGAATTCTGTTCCCTCTCCACCCTCTCAGGGAGGAATTTTTTTCCAGGATCCCATCTAGCCTCTCTTTCAGTTTAAAAAAATCCATCTCTCTCGTTCCCATTCCTACAAAATTATTCCAAACCCTCATGTGGGCAGACACCCCAGGAGCTCCACACAAACCATGCACCATGTCCCTAAAGCCACCCACAAAGGGAACAGCCTTATCCCAAGGAAACAGCACCCAAACAGCTGAAAAATCCATTAAAACCCCTATTTTTTTGCCCTGAGCAGGCATCCTAAAGCCTCACCCAGAGGAGCAGACGCCTGGCCTGGTTTGTGGGATGATAATTCCCCCAAACAAACCCACCAAGCTCCACTGTTCATCCTTGCTGCTGACAGGCACGAAGGTTAATTGGTCACAATTGCATTCCCAACGCCCCAGCCCAGAGAAGTGCCAGGAGCCAGAGGTAAATCACACAACTACCCACTTGCTGCCTCCAAGTTTAAATAAATAGAAATCCCAGGCTAATTAATATTTAGGGAATGCAAAAGTTGTCATCTTAAATCAGGCTGAAACACAATAATCACATTAAGTGCTTACTTCAGCAAAATACCCCTGAAATGCAAAGTGTTGGTGAGTTATGGGAGTATTTATCCCCTTAATTGACTCCTGGCTCTGGCAGAACTCCATTACCCAGGAGTTAGGAGGAAATTTAATTCCAATCCTTGTGTCTGCACTCAAGGACTTCTGTTTGACTTGGGTTTATTTTCAGCTGCGGGGCTGAAGGGCTGCGTTTTTCCAGTTGCAATCCTGCTCAGTTGAGCAACAAATGTGACATTTCGTATTTCATCTGCTGACCTTCCGCTCATATCTGGGAAATTTTTCATCCTGTTCTCCTTCTGTTTCCCTTCCAGGTGTCCTTTAAGGCAAGAAGGAACGTGGTGTTTTAGCAGGCAGAGTCTGGTAGGAATTATTTAGACAAAGAGGGGAATTCAGACACTCTTTTCTTGGGCTCAGCAAGCAGCTTGGCTGCTGCTTGGGACCTCAGTTTCCACGGAATCATGGAATATCCTGGGTTAAAAAGGGGCCTTGAGGATCTTTGAATCTGTGTCCTGGCTTGGCAAAGGACAACTCTAAGAATCAACCCAAGAAACTGCAAGGATCAACCCAAGAAACCCCAAGGATCAACCCAAGAAACCCCAAGCATCATCCCAATGGCACTTTATTTTTAGGAAAAATTTATTCACCAAAAGTTTCCCAGGGCTGTGGTGGAGTCCCCACCCCTGGAAGTGTTCCAAAAACGTGTGGGTATGGTGCTTGGGGACACAGGTCAGTGTGGCCTTTGCAGTGCTGGGTTGGACTTGATCTTAGGGGGCTTTTCCCACCGTGCCAATTCCATGATTCTCTGGTTCCATGTCCCTGGGAGCGGTGTCCAAATGCTCCTGGAGCTCTGGCAGCCTCCAGGCTGTGCCCATTCCCTGGGGAGCCTGGGCAGATCCCCACCACGCTCTGGCAGAAGAACCTCACAGGCATCAGGGCTCCCTCCTTGTCCTGAGGGAAAATCCAGAGTATTCACCCAATTATTAATATCAATATCAATATTTATTTTTTACCCAAATATGAATGCCAAATTTTATTTTATTTTATTTTATTTTATTTTATTTTATTTTATTTTATTTTATTTTATTTTATTTTATTTTATTTTATATTTTATTTTACATTTTATTTTATTTTATTTTATATTTTTATTTTATTTTATTTTATTTTATTTTATTTTATTTCAATCTGGAGCCAGTTTTGGAGGGTTTTCTGTGACCTGACCTGGCCCAGAGGGAAGAAAGTTGAGCGTAGCTCAAAATCCACAATTCCCAGCCTGGGTGTGGATGATCCAGAACCAAACTCTGATGGAAGCTCAGAATTCCTGAGGTAAGAGAAGGACTGTGCTTGCAGGGAAGGGGACAGGAGGGAGCTGGGGCAGGGAAGGGGGGCACAGGGAGGGGTGGAGCTGGAGAGCCCAGACTGGCAGTGGAAAAAGCCTCTGTTCCAGGGATATTGGGCAAAACAACATAAGGGACTTCTTGTCTGGCTGCAGGGCTCGAGCCCAGCCAAGCTGCTCCCCTTCCCTGCCTCCAGCCAGGAAAATCCAGCACAGGGAGCCACTTTGTTCTGCTTGGCCAGGGAGCTGGGACAAAATTCACTCAGGAGGCTCCTGCCTCACCTGAGACAGGGATCCAGGGCTCCTCTGGGAATTCCATCCCAGCCCCTCACTGCCCTCACCCTCAGAATTCCATCCCAGTATCTAACCCTGGCACTGGGAGCCATTCCCTGTGTGCTGTCCCTCCGTCCTTGTCCCCAGCCCCTCTCCAGCTCTCCCGGAGCATCTCCCGGCCCTGGAAGGGCTCTGAGCTCTCCCCAGAGCCTTCTGAACACCCTCATCTGCCCCAGCCTTTTTCTCTGATTTTCATACAATTTTATGAGCAGAAAAGACCCTCCCAGAGCAGCAAACAGGGCCCGGAAAAGTTCATTAAAGGCAGAGCGTGGCACAGCCATCATTATGGAGATGTCAGGTCTAATTCTGCAGAGAAACCAACCCCTGGATGATCAATACCCAGCTGGTATCTGCCTGGAACAGGGACAGCCCTGGTGGCCCCCAGCCACATCGGCACTTCCCACAGTCCCTGCTCTCCCTGATTTCCATGCCGGAGTCATTAGGAGAGGGCCTGACCTGCTCCCGGCCAGGGAGGCTCGCCCCAGGCCCGGATTAATGAGTCTGAGACGGACTCAGCACTCCCAGGGCCCAGCGGCAGCCTGGAAGTGGCACCAGGGAGGAAGAAAAGCTCCTGGAACTGGCAGGAGCCTGGAACCAAACTGGGACAGGAGCCACAAACTGGGACAGGAGCCACAAACTGTGCTGAACCCAAACTGGGACAGGACCCAAACTGGGCTGGACCCAAACTGGGACAGAGGACACAAACTGGGCTGGACCCAAACTGGGACAGGACCCAAACTGAGACAGGAGCCACAAACTGGGCTGGACCCAAACTGGGACAGGACCCAAACTGGGCTGGACCCAAACTGGGACAGAGGACACAAACTGGGCTGGACCCAAACTGGGACAGGACCCAAACTGAGACAGGAGCCACAAACTGGGCTGGACCCAAACTGGGACAGGACACAAACTGGGCTGGACCCAAACGGGGACAGGACCCAAACTGAGACAGGAGCCACAAACTAGGCCGGACCCAAACTGGGACAGAGGACACAAACTGGGCTGGACCTAAACTGAGACAGGAGCCACAAACTAGGCCAGACCCAAACTGATGCAAAGTTGAGCTGAGATTTCCCAGCCTGCACAGAAATTGGGAATATTCAGGCGTCAGGCACTGACTGGGAACAGGCAACACCAAAATAATTAACATTTAGCCTAATAACCTTGTGCTTTTAACCACATTTTAATTGCATTGGCACCTGTATTTATTATTTTTTTGAATTGCATATTCTGATATTTTCAGCTCAAAATCCCAGCGAAGAAATTGACCAGTAAAGGAAATAGGATTTATTTCATCCCAACACCGGATCCTGCCAAGAAGGTAAAGCTGCCAATTCCCTCCTTTTTCAAGAGTCAAACCACACCTAGAAAGGTAATTAAACTGATAAATTTGATTATAAACATGACATCATCCCACTCTGCCTCCTGGATGAGCTCCAGACAAAACCTCCTTGTCACCTGCACGCCCCATTAACGCCTCCGTGTGCTTATCCCAAAAGAAATGTAATTCCCTTCATTTACTCCGCCCCAAACTCGGGGAGCAAACTATATGTTTAATTATAAACTTTCCACTCGGAGCAGCTGTAATTAATGAGCTGAGCAATCTGCAATGTGCCTGGAGCAACCCGGATTCCTCCCGGGGACCCCGGTGCAGTTGGAGCCGCTTCCCATTAGTTTTAGGAGCTGGAGTGCCCACCTAAGGCATTAATCACAAAATGCTGCAGCTGCTGGACTTTTAATTACCCACACTCCGTGTGCTGCACACGGATTGTCCCACCCTGGTAATTAATGGCCTTCCCGGGGCTACCGAGGGCCTTGCTGGGGCTTGCTTCGTGTCGTTCGCTTTGTGTGCAAGGTTGTTGGAAAAATGGGATTCCCAGCGCTGGGAATGGCTCGGGGATGAGGCAGAACGAGCTGCAGGCTGGAAAGAATGAGGGATTAACAGTCTGGAGGGCAGGGTGCTGACGGGGGAGAGGATTTGGGCACCGCTTCTGGCTTTTCCACTTCCAGGGGTTTTTCCTCCTCTCTGAGAATGCCTTGGCACCGAGTCCCCCCTGCAATGGCGTAGTGGCTTTGCATGTGAAAGACAAAAAAACACTGCAAATGGGTTCCTGTGGAAGTGAAATCTCCCCTCCCTTCTGCCTCTCCACAGGTTCTGAACTAGAATTTCAGGATAATTTAATAATTTCCCCCCTTATTTAAGTCCAAATGACTCGTTGGACAGCACAAGGTGTCAGGCCAGCTGTAATTCCCTCCACGCTCTAAGGAAAACACTACAGAAGGGACTGGGTGCTTTCCCAGATCATGGAATCATGGAATCATGGGATGGTTTGGGTTGGAAAGGACCTTCAGGACCATGTAATTCCAATTCACCTGCTGTGGACAGATCTTTAACAACAATTTGGACAAAGGGATGGAGTGCAGCCTCAGGAAATTTGTTTTTAAACCCCTGTGGGGATTTAACAGCAGATGTGGCACTTGGGGACGTGGTCAGTGGTGACCTCAGCAGTGCTGAGGAATGGTTGGATCTGATGGTTTGTTTTTCCAACCCAAATAATTCCAGGGTTTGTTGATTCACCACCTCTTGCCCCTGGATGAACAGCTTTTACTGAGGTGATTTTTCTCCAGGGCAAGAGGAGCCATCCCACCCCTGACTTCCAGAGGACTCAGCAAAACTGAAAGGGGGAAAAAAATCCTTAACAAAGGAAGAAACAAGGAGATCTGAGAGGAAAAGGGAGAGCAGAGGAGTTTATAAAATTACATTGTTTGAATTGATGCCAAATGGGGAAAGTCTGGATTGGTGCCAAATGGGGAAAATCAGGGTGGAAATACCTGGATTTATTGCTGGTCCAGAGGAGAAACAGCACCTTTGGTAGTTATTTGGGTTTATCTTTGTGGAATGCAAACACGATTTCAAAAAGAACAAAAACCCAATTTGTAAGAAAAATCACTTCAATATTTTCCCTTAGGAAAATAAACAAAAAACAAAAAAAAATGAAAAAAAAACCCCAAAAAAAAATTCTCTGAAAAAAAGTCCTTTCCCAAGATCTTCAGCTGTTTTCTGCAGAATTCCCCTTTAAGTGGGATCACAGAACCCCAGAATGGTGGGGTTGGAAGGGACCTTGAGGAAGACCCAGTGCCACCCCCTGCCATGGGCAGGGACACATCCCACTAGGAAAGGAACTGGACTTCCCACTAACGTCCCAATACAGGCACAGCTGCACCACTGGAACCACTGGGAATGAGATTCCCAGGCCCCACGGGTCCCTCTGTACAGGCAGGAACAAAGTGCCAACAAACAGGGGACAGGAGCTTGTGAAACATTTAAATCTGCGGCTCAGAGTTTCCCTTTCAAACGCTCCGAAGGTGTGGCCGTTGGAATATTTATACCCTGCTCGCCTTTCCCGGCTCAAGGCTGCTGAAATTTTCATTCAAGGACGAGGCAGCAAAGGCAGGAAGTTCTGTAAGGTGGGAAAATGGGCATGGAGAAGGAAAAGGAGGATTTAATTCACTTTTCTCTTGTTGGAGGCCCAGCCCAGGCGTACAAACTCTTCTGTCCTCAACAGATCCTTGAGTAAAGACTCTGAGAGGAGGCTCAGCCCTCCTCCTGCTCTGCCTCCAGCTGCAATTCCCAAATCCTGACCGTGGCAACTCGGCAGAATATTCCCTTTGTTCTCCAGGTGTGTTATTCCCAGGCTCGGGACAAATGGGATTTTTCAATCCAAATAATTCCATGATTCTGGAGTCTTCTCCATCCTCTCTGTGATCACGTGAATTTTTTTGGGGTTTCGATTATTTGGATCTCGAATCTTGCCCAAGTTCTGCACCTCCTGCTCATCTCTGAGCCCAAAGTGATGTGAACAGCATTCATTGACCAGAAATTCTCTTTTTAAACCCATTTATTGATGGCACATCCCCGTGGGAGTTCTGGGCACCTTTATCCAGGCTTTCCATGCCTGAATCCATTTATCCATGGCCAGAGATGGATTCCCTGGGCTCTGCCACCACCGTGAGGACCTGCTGGGAATGTGGAATTATGGCCAAACTTATCACGAGGTGCTGCTGCTCTTCATCACACCTGGCAATAATTCTCAGGCTCTGCTCCGTAGCTGGGAGTGGGGAAGCAGCGGAATTCCAGCAGTAAATCCTGGAAGATACTGTCTGTTAACATTTAACGGGTGCCATCACGGGGCACTAAATAATTCCTGCTGCAAAATCCTGCAGCTTCCCCCATTTCGTTATCCTTTGAACGCTGGTGAAGCCCAAACCAACCCAAGCTGTGGATTAAACAGGTTTTTCCAGAGTCAGTGTTATTCCAACGAACATCTTCCTCTCCTGTTATTCCCTTAAAAGCAGAGGATAAATATTGGCTGTGCTGAACACTCACAAACTCTGCTGGGTTCTTATTTTAGCTAAATTTCATCTCAGCGTTGTCACCATCCCGTGTTTGAGGACACTTTTCCCTCATTAGCACTGGGAGAGGGATGGAATGGGATTCCTGTGAATATTGCAGGAGATGGCTGCCAGTGGAGTTGGGAATATTGATATCCTGCTGGGAGAAATCGCTGCTTTCTGTGGATCTTGGAGTTCTTTGTGATGGATTGGAATAATTGGAATAATTCCATTTTTCCTGACCTGTGCCCAGGCACAGACAGATCCAATCATCAAAACTGGGAACAATAATTTGGTTGGGAGAATGTGTTGAGGCTGATCAATAGGAAATCCTCATGGGAGCCAGCACCAAAAAAATCAGGAGCAGAAGGCAATTCCCATCCTAAGGAGCCTAAGGATGAAAATGTTGGAGAATCCCAGAGTTGTTTGGGTTGGGAAAGCCCTCTGAGTTCACAACTGAGAGTGCAACTGCCCAGGGCCGGACAGCAATTTTGGGGAAGAAATTTTCCCTAAAATCCGATTTTATCCTCAATGAGAGCCGTGCTCCAGGCCAGACGCCCCACCTGCTGAAGGGCTGGTGACTCTCCGAGCTGGCCCTCACTCTGATTAACTGCTCTCCCAAATCCTCCCTCCCAAGGTGCCATTTCTGTACTGCAGGGAGGAAACCTCCGTGGGGCAGCTTCAAAAAAGGGACAGAGGAAGAGCCAAGGATCAGAGAAGGACCCCCGACCCCTAAACCATGGGATGGTTTAGACCGGGACACCTTCTGCAAGCCCAGCTTGCTCCAAGCCTGGTCCAACTTCATCCATAATCCATCCCCATGCCATCCTGTCCCCTCCCACCCAGGGCCTGGATGTCTCTGGGAATAGGACACAGCTGATGGGAGAGGGAAGATAATCCTTGGGGTGGCATCACCCGGAGCTCACTGCTCCTCACAGCCAGGCCAGGGCCTGGAAAAGCAAGGAATTTCATTTCCCAACTTCCAGCAGCAGCCACTAATTAATATGAGTTATTACTCACCAGAAAAGTGGTAAATAAACCCCCTTGTTTCCCACCTCGAGCTGCCTCTTCTTGTTACAAAAGTACAACCAGTGATGGTTCAACCCAACCCTGTTATTTCCGGAGCAGTATTTCTGCCTCTTAATCACCACCACCATTAATTTTATAGGTAATTATTTACCAGAATGTGGTAAATAAACCCCCTTTTTTTCCACCTTGATCTGCCTCTTCACATCACAAAACCACAACCAGTGATGGTTCAACCCAACCTGATTTTTTCTGGAGCAGTATTTCCGCCTCTTAATCACCACCACCATTAATTTTATGGATAATTATTTACCAAAAATGTGGTAAATAAACCCCCTCGTTTCCCACCTTGATCTGCCTCTTCACATCACAAACCCACAACCAGTGATGGTTAAACCTGATTTTTTCTGGAGCAGGTATTTTCCCCTCTCCTGTCAACTCTTAATCACCACCACCATTAATTTTATAGGTAATTATTTACCAAAAACGTGGTAAATAAACACCCTCATTTCCCACCTCAACCTGCTTCTTCATGTTACAAAAGTACAACCAGTGATGGTTCAACCCAACCTGATTTTTTCTGGAGCAGTATTTCCGCCTCTTAATCACCACCACCATTAATTTTATGGATAATTATTTACCAAAAATGTGGTAAATAAACCCCCTCATTTCCCACCTCGAGCTGCCTCTTCACATCACAAAACCACAACCAGTGATGGTTCAACCCAACCCGGCTATTTCCGGAGCAGTATTTCCGCCTCTCAATCACCACCGCCATTAATTTTAAACAGCGCTAATTGCGTCGCTTGGCCTTTCCAAGCACATCTCGCCCATCTGCAGGACCTGAGCACATTCCAAACGGGCTCTGAGCCTTGTCAGAGGAGGGAGAATGTGAGAGCTGAGCCCAGGCTGGTGAGGAGGAGCTGTCGGAGGCACCATCTGGATTTCCCACATCCCGCCTGGAGCGGCCGGGGATGAGGGGAGGCACTGTTGGAGCGCTGAAATTCCTGCAGGGAGCCACAGCTACGGTGGCTTCAGCGCTTCTGTGAGCTGCTGAAAAGGCTGCAGGGAATCCTGGAATGGTTTGGGTGGGAAAGGACCCTAAAGTTTGTTTTTGACACGTGCAGGGACACGTCCCACTGTCCCAGGGTGCTCCAGCCTGGCCTTGGGCACTTCCAGGGCAGCCACAGCTCCCTGGGAATTCCATCCCGGCCCCTTCCTACCTCACAGCCAGGAATTCCTTTCAATATCCCATCTAAATCTCCCCTTTTCCAGCGGGAAGGCATTCCCTGTGTCCTGTCCCTCCATCCCATGTCAATCCCAGCCAGTGCTCTCAAATATCCCACAGAGTAAGTGCTTGTGAAGCTCTTACGAAGACCCTCATGCCTAAAACCCCATTTGCTTTCACAATTCCGATTTCATTTTTGGGAAATCTGCATATTTCCAGGAGGCACAATCCCCAGAAAAGTCCACCAGCCACTTCTCCATGGAGACAGACCTGCTAAAATAAAGTTTCCACACAAAATTTCCAGTGGGGTGGGAGCTGGGAATGTCCCATCCCTGTCATGCTCAGGCAAGGATGATGGAGCTGAACACATTCCATGAGAAAAGCCCCTGCCCAAAGTCAGCTGGGCTCTGGCTGGTGCTGAATTAATGGAATTTAGGACAAAAAGGATTAATTCACTCCCCTGGTGTGACACTCTGTGGAGCTGATCAGCGTTGAAGCCAAGCTGAAGAAATCCAATCTCCAAATTCTTAGAAACCCAACCAAAACTCCAATGGGCTTTTCATGGCTGCTTTGTGTTGATGTCAAATGTTTTCCTTCCACCCTTGGCCATTTCTTTGTGCCAATTAAAATCACAACCCATGGAATATCCTGGGTGGGAAGGGACCCACAGGGATCCCCCAAATTCCCACCTTTTCCCTGAGAGAGTTGTCCAAACATTCCCGGGGCAGGTTTGGTTCTGAACGAGGGCAGAGGCAGAAACTGCAGCATCTCCTGACGAAAATCTGTTCAATTTACAGCTCAGTTTTATGCACCTTAAACATTCTCACACTTCCAGCAAGCCAGGGACAAGCTGGAATATCTGGAATGAACCTCCAGCCCTCCTGAATTTCCCCAGCATATGCAGGGAAGCAGCTGCCAATCTCAGTGTACGTCTGATGAGGCAGCTCTGGAAAAATAGAGAGGAACTATTTTCTAACAGAGCCTCCAATGAGTCAATCTGAGCTCCAGTTTCCACATTCTGTCACTAAATATTGGTTACACAAGAGGAATTTGGGCACAGTTTCTCCAGCGCTGATTGTGATTTGCTCAATTAAATAACGTGAGGCTGATTTGTCTTTAATTTGTGTGTTTTGAAGTCCAGCACTGGGTTGGACTCGCTGATCCTTGCGGGTCCCTCAGGACAACCTCTGCTTCTGTGAGCTCTTTGAAGTGATGATGTTAATTTTTCATACTTGTTGCGGGAGCTGGAGGGTGTTTGAAGCCCAGCCCTCCTTTTTTTCCCTCACTTCAGTGGAATCCAGGAGGATTTGCCATGGAAAACACAATGGATGGTGACAGCCAGGCCATTCTTTGGGGTGAGGGACAAACTCCACAATCCTGAGCATCTTTTGGCCTGCAGACCACACAGGCACCGTGAGTGCTCGTCTAAAGCACTGTGCCAATCCCAAACTCTGGCAGGAATGATGGTTTTCCCCGGAAAACAGACCCTGTGCCCCCTGAGCTCCCACAGCTCAGGGGAAGCTGAGGCTTTGCTGCCCCAGCTGGATCCCACGGAGCTGGGGCTTCCCCCACAGGGGAAACTGAGGCACTCCTGGAATCTCCTGGACATTTCCCTTCCCAAACTCCAAGCCCTGCTTTCTTGAGCCAAGACCAAACTGGAGCTGCGAGCTGGAAATAGAATGGAAGAAGGGAAACGGGACAAACTCCACGCGTTTAGGGACCCCAGCTCTGCTGCAAAGGGAATTCCAGGGAATGAAGGAACGATGCAGAGATTCTCGGAGAACCCTGGAATGCTGCTTTGAGTGGGGAGGACCTCAAAGCTCATCCCAGGCTCCCCACCCTCACAGGGAGGAACTCCTTCCCAACCTCCCACCCATCCCTGCCCTCTGGCAGAGGGAACCCATTACCTGTGTCCTGTCCCTCCATCCCTTGTCCCAAACCTCTCCCCAGCTCTCCTGGAACCCCTTTAGGCCCTGGAAGATCTCTCTAGAACCTTCTTTTCTCCAGGCTGGGCTCTCCCAAATATTCCCTATTTATCTACTCCCCATACACCTGGATTTAAAGAGCTCCTGTTCTTTATCCACAATAAACCCGAGGGCTTTACACAGAACTTCACAGGAACTGCTCCTTTGGGATGTTTTGGGGGATTTTTGATTGCATCCCGGCCTCTGGCACTCGTGAGGATGCAGATCCTGCAGGGATTGGGTTTTTGTGGACGTTCTCAGCCCTGTGACGCCAGACGGACTGCTCTGGTCTCCAGGGAGAGAAGCAGCTCATTTTTATTTCTCTTTCAAGCCTCGTTTGGGTTTGGGATTCTGTCTCTTACCTCAGTCCCGAATTTCAACAGCTCTCTGGATAACAAGGCTTGAGACCAAGCGGAACCAAAATCCAGATAAATCAGGTTTAATGTAATGAATCTGCCCATCAAGTGCCAGCCAGAATTGCCACTTGTTCCCCGTAATAATGTAAATATAAATATAAAAATCAATATTAAAAACATAACATTATAAAATATATACAATAAATATAATATATATAATAAATAAATATAAAATAAATATTAAAAATGTCAGTATAAAAAAGGATGGACACCAGAGGTGGAGGAATTAATTTTTCCATGTGCAGGATGTGTTGGTGGAACAGGTTGGCCCAAACTTCCCCCACGGAATTGATCCCATCGTCCTCTAATGAGAACCATAATTCCAGCAGTGCCTTCTTGACACCATCTCAACAACGTAATTAACCTGGGAGACGCTGGGGCAGGGAGAGCAGAACAAGAACCTGTGTAATTATTGGCAACAACATCTAAAAAATGCTACAGAATAACAAAAATCTTCATCTTTTGCCTCCCAAGTCCATAATTGTAATTGTAATAATTGTAATTGCACCTTTGAAACCATTGCTCCAAGTCGTGTTGCTGTCCCAAATTTGAGACCTTTTTAGAAGAATCTTGTTCTGGATCTTGCTTTTCATATCCAGAATTTCGGGCAGCCTCATCCCTGGATTTTTACCATGCCCAGTTCTGTTTCATGGCTGTTTGGAGAATCAAAAAATTTGGATTATTAAGGAAAAGTTGAATTTAGTAAGCAATTCCCAGTGAACAGGAAATTCTATTACTCATAACTGATGGATTTCATGGAAATATATCCCTAAAGTTGGGGTAGGACCTGACTCCCCATTTTTGGCAGCTGAAATGTGCAGCTTTTAATTACCCTGATTTAAAGCAGAGAATGATTGCAGTATTTTATATTTATTATTATTGCTCTTTATCTCCTCTCAGCATTATTTTTATTATATTATTATCATAAATATTATTTTAATAGATCTTATTTTATAGAACAGTTACATAGAATAATATCTATGTTTAGATAGAATAAATATGTGTTTATAGAGAATAATATATATTATATATATTTAAAATATATTATATGTGTGTATAATATAATATAATATAATATAATATAATATAATATATATGATATTATTATATATTATATATGTGTAATATATTATTATATATTTATATAAAAATTTTATACATATATATATATACATAAAATAGAATAGTTATGTATTTATTTTTATAGAAGATCTTCCTCAGCCAATTCTGAGGCTGAATAAACACCAATTAATGCTCTCCAGACATGGGGCATTTGTCCCAGAATGCCCCAGATGAAGGTCCCAAAAATGCCTTTTTTCACCTCTTTTTCCCTTCTATAGACTCCAAAACTTTCACAATATTTGAATTCCACTGATGTGGATCGTTTTTTCCCAGTTCTTAGGAGGAGAAGAGCAATGTCTTGGATGCCACGAGGGCGGTGAGAAAATCACTCCCGGCGTGTCCTGTTCCCCCCAAGAATTTCAAATTCCTCATCCAATCTTCGCTGCTTACTGCATCTGGAATGGGATTTTTGGGAATCATGGGATCCTGGAATGGTTTGGGTTGGGAGGGACCTCAAATCCATCCCTGCCATGGCACTGTCCCAGGCTGCTCCAAGCTGCCTTGGGCACTGCCCGGGATCCGGGACAGCCGCAGTGAGGAGCAGAAGCAAGGAGGATGAGCGGATTTTTAGGGTTTAACAGGAATTATTTCTGGAGGAAATGAGCTGCTGGGAGAGGGCTGGGAAGGGTACGGACTGGGAGACGCAGCAAAGCAGCACCAAGCTCTGAGGGTTTTTTAAAACCAGGACTTTTAAAAGTGGTTTCCTTCCCGGGGCAGCCGCAGCCCAGAGCTGGAGCGTTCCTCACGGGCAGGGCTTGAATTCCGAGATTTAAATTAAATCAGCGCTCCTCTGCTGGTGCCGTTCGCTCGAGGAGGAGCTGAATCAGCAGGGATGAAATGTGGGATGTGGAAATTGCCTTCTCCAAGCAGCAAACAATGGGAAACCCCCCAGCTAAAGAGAGGATAAGGCAGGAAAACTCATCCTGGGCTGTGCTGGCTCCATTCTAGGCAGAGCACCTGAGTTTTCAGTTAATAAAGGGCAGGAGATAACTGCTCCTATTACAAATAATTGCCAGGAAAAAGAATGAATCAGGCTAAGAAAATACAGGGCCCATAAAAGCTCTCGTTAACATTCTTTCTCCGTGCTTATCATCAATTTTATACAGGGTTAAATATATTTTCTGGTGACTACCACGGCAAGGCTGAGGATTAAAGAGGATAATGTACAATGTGATTTATGAAGTTTTAATGGAAAATCCCCATGGGTTGTGTATAAATCTTATTTATAGCTTTAAAAGTATGTAATATACTTATTGTATATTTAAAAAACTGTGGGAGTGCAGTCCCTGTCATAGTTAATCCATTAAAAAAAGCAGCTCCTGAGGGGCTCCTGGGAATAAAGTGCTGGATATTTCAGAGGCTCAGCAGGAAATGTCCAACCTGATTTGGGTACTGGGGGGGAAAAGGGGAACCACAGAACCCAGGCTGGCTGGAGGAAGGGCTGGGCTGGGAGTGAGCTGGGACCAGCTGGATCCAGGGGATGTGTGGAGGAATTAAACATGATGCCTGGGCTGGGTGATCCCTGCCTGAGGCTCAGACTGAGCTTCAGCTTTGGGTTCAGGTGACAGGAGCCACCAGGGGCTCTGAATGTCACCAGGCCAGTGGGGGACATCTCCTGGGTCACCTCCCTTGGACCCACAGAGCCCAGCAGCTCTGGGGAGGAAAACAAGATCTTGGCCAGCCGTCCTTGTGGACTTGCTTCCTCTTATCCTTCTCAAAACACAATTTTCCCCCCCTTAAATATTACAGAATCCATTTTCCATCAGTTCAGGGTAGAACCTGATGGACTGTGTGCTTTAGACACAGAGGAAAAACCCCAGCTTTATCTATTTCGTTTATTTATTTATTTTTTGTCTCTACAAAAAACCTTTTTTTGTACCCTTTTTTTTTTTGTCTCTGAAGAAAACCTTCACTGCCACCTTCCAGTAACTCCTGTGGGAACTGCAACAATGCAGAAAAGCCACTAAAAGGATGAACCAACACATTTTCTGCTTCGGGCCACCCAGGTTTGTTTTTTTTTCCATGGGGAATGTTCAGCCTTTGGGCACCAACCCCAAATATTCCCACAGTTCCTAACGAAGAAGCGAGATTATCTCTTGCAAGATTAAAATCAGGCTTTGTGAAAGATCCTGATATGCTGTGGGAGGCTGTGGTGGGTTATTTTTAATATAGGGAAAAATTCCCAGGCTCTGGCCAGGGAAACAAAATCCCTGATCTCATCTGAGTCAGGTACAGGGGACTGAAGAAGGGCGGGCTGAAAGTTAAATTTGCTTTTTTTTTTTTTTTTTTGTTGTTGTTTTCCTTGCAGTTTCTTAGAAGGATGCTGATAGATGGGAATTCCTAGACGAGACAATTGCAGCCGATGATTCATTCCCAAAGTGCCAAAATGAGCCAGCACAGGGCTTGGATGAGAACGCTGCACAAAAATCTGATTTTTTTTTTTTAAAGGATATTTTGAAAGAAACAATGATTTCTTCTCTCCTAACATGCTCAGATTTTTTTTCTAATTATATCCTGTGGCTCAACATCTTTGCTCTTAATAACGAAATGAGGAGTTCAGACGTATTTCAGCCTGTCCAGGGAATCAGAGACAAGCAAGAGCTGGATGTGCCAGGCAGGATCACCCAGGGAACAGGGAATATTGCTGTTCTCACACTTCACACCCAGCCAAGGGCTGATTTTTTGTTCCAACAAAGCAGCACAGGGACAGAGGAGAGGACTCACTGCTGTGCGAATGAGGCAGCAACGAGCACCCTCAGAAAGCGGATTTTTGGTGAAATCCATAATTTCCATGGAATTGGAATAAATCTGGTCCTCGTGGAGCGGAGGCAGGGCAGGAAGAACCCCCCAGGAGAGACATCCCCCTCTGGAACTGGCCTCCAGGAGTGAGGAGATAAAGGGAGTGAGAACATCCCAAACCCCAGAGGAACGTGAGCCTTCCCAGCCTTCAGATCTGCATTTTATCACCGAGTGTTATCACCGAGTGTTATCACTGCTCCTACCCTTCATCACCTGTGTTTCCCAAGGCAGGACAGGGGTGGTAAAGTTTGCCCAGACAACTGCAAAAGAGAAGCTGGAAAAGAGCCCGAGATCCGTTCAGAATTCAACCCGTCCCATCCCAAAGCCGTCTCTCCCTGTTATCACCGTAATCCTTGGGGGCATCTCCAATCCTGGGGAATTTAATAGGAGTAAATCCCAATAGGATTTTGTAGGGAGTGCATTAAATTCTGTATTTGTGATAGAAAACGATAACCTTTCTATTTGTGATAGAAAATTATTCCCTTTCTGCAGGGTTTGTTCCGCAGAGCAAACCTCCACAAGGAAATGTGAGGGGGGAAAAACCCTGTCAAGCTCTCACCAATTACTGCAGCAGGAAGAATTCCATTTTAGGATTTTTTTTTTTTTTTTTTATAAATAATAAGTATTCTGTGCATTTAATATTTTGCTTGTTTTCCAGGAGCCATTTATTTCCCAGCAATGTCCTGGCTGTCAACAGGATGCAGAACAATCCTCATTAGCTGTGATGAGGGAGGGCTTAGAGAAGGTCAAATCATGGGCCATGACAATGCAATTATGTTCCCTGCTAGAAAGGTCACTTTTCCTCATCAGACTAATTACCTCGACAGGATTACATTTATTTTATGGATTTTAAGGCAAAAACTTTGGCAGTGCCTTGACCTGTTTAATTTCAACACTGCCTTTGGCCTTCTCTTCCCCAGCATTCTGTGCATTTAATATTTCACTTGTTTTCCAGGAGCCATTTATTTCCCAGCAATGTCCTGGCTGTCAACAGGATGCAGAACAATCCTCATTAGCTGTGATGAGGGAGGGCTTAGAGAAGGTCAAATCATGGGCCATGACAATGCAATTATGTTCCCTGCTAGAAAGGTCACTTTTCCTCATCAGACTAATTACCTCGACAGGATTACATTTATTTTATGGATTTTAAGGCAAAAACTTCGGCAGTGCCTTGACCTGTTTAATTTCAACACTGCCTTTGGCCTTCTCTTCCCAAAAAAAATCCTTCTTGGGGCAGGGAAACAGCAAAAATGTTCTCCCAGGAGAAAAAAAAAAAAAATACCAACGAAACATCTGGATCCTTTAATTTTTTTTTAAGCAGGCTGCAAGGAAGAAAAATAAAGATTAAACAAAGAGAAAAGCAACTTTTGTCAGGGAGTGATCAATTTATTCCAGGCTGCTGAAGAGAAGAGGCTGCCTGGGACACACTGGACACATTCTCAGTACAGCAAACACACCAAGCACCTGTTCCTCATTCCTGCAACTGCTTTTCCCTTTCCACAAGGTCTCAAACAATCAGAAATTGCCTTTGGTGCTGTTGTAGAGTGAGCTGTGCTGTGTCTTTGCTGTGGACACTCCATGGAGCCCCCAAAACAAAGCCCGCGAAGAGTCTCAGTTCTCTGTGCTTCTCTCCCTGCCCTTCCTTAGCAGCAGGATAAGCACAAAAAAAGACCAAAAAAATTAAAAGTCTCTGATTCCTCGCTGCAGTCAGGACTATATTCATGACTCTGCAGTGGTCCATGGCCCAATTTCGAGGTTTAAGAAGTGCAAAGGGTCACACTGGAAGAGAAAGAGGCAAATTCAGACACCTCTCCCACCTCCAGGCCCTTTAACTTTCCCAGCTCGAGGAATTTGCTCTGCTTGTGGGCGAATTAATTAAAGAAATGGCAGGTGTGAAAGAAGAGGGAGAAAAGAAGCTCCTCTCCCAAATATTCTTCCCTGTCAGGGTGCTTAAACATATTTATGGCACCCGTGACACACAGCAAGTTTGCCTGAATCCCCGTGAAATCTCCCCAAAGTCCAGGCCCTGCTTTGAGCCCTCTGAAAACAGAGGCTCGGTCTTTGCTGCTCCTCCTTGTTTGCATTGAGGGTCACTGAAACATTGTAATTTTAGGGTATTTCTGAACCATTTTCACTCCAGGGTCACTCTGAACTGTTTTCTTTCTGCTTTTGCGCCCTAAAATGCGCCCTGGGCCCAGCCCAGGCCTGTCCCTGTCACCCACAGCCAGAGCGACAAACCCCTGGTGCTGTGGGCTGGACATGGGTTTGTTCCACGATTTTAGAGACTATTTAGGTCGGAAAAGAGCAATTAGGTTGAAAAAGAATGTTTAGGTTGGAAAAGACCTCCAAGGCCATCGAGCCCAGCCATTAACCCAGCTGGGTCATGGCAGACAAGGCACTGTACATAATCTGGCAATTATTACATTAATAGCACTTTGTCAAGGGGTTCAAGGCCACAAATGAAATCAAAATGTTATTAAAGCAGCATGGACCCACCTCTTTGAGGCACTAAACCTTTTCTTTCTGAATGGGAAGTTGATTTACCCTTAAAAACCTCCAACAATTCCCTTCTGAAGCACAGACAGGCCTGCGCACAGGGGAAGGCAGCAGAAAAATTTGGTTTTATAAAGTACAAGCAGCCCCCACGTACAGAGAGAGCACAGAACCACCCCTTCTCCTCCCAAAGCTCCCTCCATGCCAGGAATTTGGGATCAATCACGCGGAGAAGCCCTGGGGTCGATGGTTCCATGCTCCTGGAAAGGGCAGTGGGTTGTTTACAGCCTCCCTGGCACCACACCACAAGAGCAAGAGGAAAAATAGGTGAGGGCAGGGCTCCAATAAATAATCGGAACTAAACTCCTGGCCTGCTTTATCCCATCCATCATGGGAAAGGAGAACCCGCGCTCATTTCCCACGGAAAAAATATGACGGAGGCGCGCTCCCTCTCATCCCAGTGTAACCCAGTCACCATCCCATAAATATGTCAGGTCTCAGATTGCTTTTAAAGTAATCTTTAGAGCAAGTTCCCGTCCTGATTTATGGCAGGGAGAAAATGCTGGGCAGGTACAGCCCCCAGAGCCAAAGGGAGGAGGAGGAGGAGGAGGGGGTGATGGTTCTCCTGATTTTTCAGCCCTGGGTTGGCAATGGGAAGAGGAGCAGCTCATTGAGGAGGGAGAGACAATTAGGAGCAAAGCATCATTAAAAAAGTCAGTTCTCTGCGAGGCACCGAAATGACCAAATTAAAACCACAAATAAAAATAATGAAGCTCGGCCCAAGCGAAATGGAACAACCTGGAAATGTGGCTACAGGCGGCACAGGGAGAAATTCTGAGGAGTGATTTTACAAAACCCATTGGGAATTTGTAGTCCACAGCTTTTAAAACCTTAGAGCTGAAGACTTTTGGACACTTGAGCCTTCTGGAATCACACTATCCATCCTCCCTGAAGGATGGAGGATGGGAATTCCAAAAAGCTAAAACCCCTTTCTAGAAGCAAATCTGTGAAATGCATCCAGTGGGAGCAGAGACCCTCTGAAGAAAAGCTGCACATCAGGGCAACACAGCCAGGTTTGGCTTTTAAATGAGTTCTAAAAATCAAATCAATTTAAAAGGAAAAAAAAAGAAAATGGGTATCAGGTGCTGCTTCCACACAGAGGCCACACAAATACCCAGAGATTTCCTTCATTCCAGCACCGTTTTCCTTGAATTTCTGTAACTATTATTGCAGTGATGAACCATTTAATCATCCCAGAGCAAACCCTCCCCATAAACAGAAGTATTTTTAGGAGGGAAGAAAATAGATCTGAGTTCTTATTCCCCATTTCCATTTCCGAGCCTCCACCAATTTACATTTAACACCAACTATAAAAGACACCCAAGGAATACAAGAGCCGTTTAGTCATTTGTTTAAGTCTGGATTCCTTCTTTTATTTTCTTTTTAAAATTATTTTTTTTTTTAATATCAAACTTCTGCTTTAATTAGCAGCAAATGTAGGACACTTAGGGCCTGAAATGAGGAGACCTTCGTGCTCATTTCACTGGAGCAGCGTGGCCCTCAAGTATTAATTAAATCTTAAATTGCTTTCTGGGGCAGAAGGGCTGCTCTGGTTTTTCTGGTCACAGGAGCACAATTGAAAACAGGGTCTGTGCCATGCCCAGAGACATTCCTGAATCCATGTGAGCTCCAGAAAAGTGTGAATACAAAGTCAAACCTCAATTTTCCCCTGAAAATGCGCTGTCCATGCTCCAAATTTATAAATGTTGCAGCAATTGAAGCAGCCAGAGAGGAGCCAGGGAGGACGAGGCAGGAGCTCAGAGTGACCCCAAAGTCTGGTTTGTTCAATTATTCGATCCCAGGGAAAAGAGGTGGGGACAGGGAAGGCAAAGGATGAGGGTGATAATGGATAATGAGGCAGGATTTCATTTACACCGAGATCTTCCTGCATGCTCAGCCTTAAAATAGGTTTAAAATAGGCAGAAACAGGTTTAAAATAGGCAAAAAAAAAAAAAAAAAAAAGGTCCAGTAAAGATTTTTAGCACAGGGTGGATGGAATTCCAGAGCTCATCCCAGTCACCTTCCCAGGGTTGCTGAGAGGAAAACCTGCCCGGGGAAAATGCATTTGTGAGGCTGAACTAAACCCAGGGTAAGGATTTCACCGGTTCCACGCTGCTCCAAATTTAAAAAAAAAAAAAAAAAAAAAAGATAAGAAAAAAAGATGGATTGTCCTGGGAAGAGCTTGGAAAACTTCCAAAGCAGCACAGGGCAAACACAAAGTTCACTGATTTGTGCGGAGCTGCCACTTTAATGTTTCAAGTTGATTAGGAGCAAAAATTAACATTTCATGAAAGCCTCTGACAGGAGACAGGAGCCTTTCATTAAACACAAAGTGCGTAATTAGTGATAATAATGATACCTGGGGGCTCTTTGTGCACAGCTCATTCCGTGGGAGATGGAACAGGGAAACACCATTTGCCCCCATTGTTGGGAGCTGAAAGCGCTAAAATTCCCCATTTCTTTTCCTAATCAGGACTAAACTCCACTTTTTTAAAACTTTAAACATTCACAAGGATGAGAAAAATAATCCCAGTGCAACTCACTGGCAGTTTAGGTCTGAGCTTTGTATATTTTATACCCTTAAAGGGCAGAAGGGTCAGAAGGTTTTTCTTTAACTGATTCTGTGATAATTATAACACTTATCAGGATGCTCTGGAAGGAGCAGAAAGGCTCTGGTGCTGCAGTTTGTTTGGGGTCCTCGGGGAGTCCCTGAGGGTTTCTGAGGGTGTCAGGACCCAGGACATTCCTCTGGCTGCCCTGCGGGATTTGAGACCCTGGCAAGGGGCTCAGAGACCTTGTCACGGAGTCAAAAACAGCTGTGCCTTCGATTTTAGCCCATGAAAAAAATTGTGTGAAGATGGACAAGGCACAAGAGTTTGAGTAGAATGATAGTTCGTTTGTTGCAGGGTGAAAAAGTAGAATTTTGGGGATTTGGACTGGGGGTTCAAGAGGCAAGATGGAGGAACCTGGGCGTGTCCTGTCCTCCTTGTTCTTGTTCTTCTTGTTGTTCTTCTTCTTGTTCTTGTTCTTCTTCTTCTTCTTCTTCTTCTCCTTCTCCTTCTTCTTCTTGCCCTCCATCTCCTGCTGGGGTGGTGACACTTCTGGGTTGGTTCAGAGTGGAGACAGACTGTCTGACACAGGTGAGAGGTACTGGGAAATTGTTGTAAATAAAGTACAGGTAGTTCTTAGTACGAAATGTTAGCTCCACCACAAGGGCAGGCGCTGTGCCACAGCCCGACCTGCAGGACAGACCTCAGCAGGTCAGAGAAAGGATGTCATGGATAAGGAAAAATAAACAACCTTGAAAAGCAGAACCGACGAATCTTGACTTCTTCTGTCGGGGGGCTGGGAAAAAAGAGACTTTTTAACACCTCAGGGGTCATCCCAACACAGAAACCTGAGATGAGGGTGCTGATTAGACGAGGGTTTGTTGGGGGTCCCACAACCAGGAGCAGCATGGTTTTTCTTCTTAAAACTTCTGCACACACTTGTTTATTTGTTATTGTATTAGTAGATCATATTAATATTTATTATAATGTAATAAAAACCTTTCAGTATTTGTCATTCAGGCATTTTGCAGGTCAGCTCCCAAATTTTTACGTTTTTTGGACCAATACATGCCAAAAATCTACACAGAAACACTGAAAATGGAAGAATGATCTTCATTTATCTCATTAAACACCTACTGAGGCAGAGCAAGCACCAACCTGTATTTTGGGGCTGTCTTTTCCAGTAATCGAATTCCCAATGATTTACTGCAGGCACAGAGACAATTCCCAGCTATTGACTTCAATCCTGCAGGATTTAAACCCAATTAAAAGTACCTGAGATTGTCAACCTCGAGCTCGGTTTTTTAGTTCTCTTAAATGTCAGAAACAGCCAAATGAAGCCAAACAAGGACCAAAATCAGCTGTGTGAGTTCGGAATTTCGATAATTTCCATTTCCCACTTTTCCTGGGGTATATTAGGCACACGTTTAATGGTTAAAGTGAATTTTTTTTTTTTGGCCACACGTATCAAAAGGCAGCATGGGATCGGGCTGGGTTCAGAGAGTTGCAAAGCTGACACCTGGAGAGGGATGGTGGAGGGGTTCAGCCCTTGAAAATTCCAGGAAAGCGGCAGAAATGGGAACTGACGGGATGCTCCTTTGGTCTGGCAGCTGGAGCTCCCGTGGAATGTGGGATTTGGGCCCCTCTCAGAACAGAGCTGTACCAAGTGACAACAGCCATCAGCTGCCTCCCAGCCGAGCTCTCGGGGTTATTTTCCTTCATTTTGACACCCCCAGACTCCACGGAATCCATGGGAAGACAAGCCAGGAGTCACGTGCCTGGGCAGGGATGCCAACCTGTCACTCTGCCTCCTCCAGAAATTCTCCTCCTGCCGATGCAACAATGGGAAGTGGGCTGGAGCCAGGAGAATTTTCCATTGGCAGCTCCCAGATTCCGGGTGTTTTATCCCAAGGAGCAGGGAAGTGACAGCTCCATGCAGTGTTGCATCAGCAAAGCCTGAAATGCTGTTTTCTTTTTTGTTAAACATTGTGGAATCAGCCCTCCTGCTCAGCTGAGTGGGAGAAAAACATTGCCAAGGTTTCAGGGAATGAAGAAAAATTTAGGATTTTCAATTCCTCCCAAGGAAGGAAATTTTGGAAATGACATTTTTCTGTTCTCAATCCAACAGACAAAATGCCTACAGAGGCATAAATATTGGAATTTAAAAACAACAGTTTTGAAAATCCCTTAAAAACAACCCACCAACAACAGGGATGAGCACAGGGGATCTGGGATTTCACACTCAGTTCTGGGGTCTGGGATTTCACACTCAGCTCGGGGGTCTGGGATTTCACATTCATTTCTGGGATCTGGGATTTCACACTGAGCTCTGGGGTCTGGGATTTCACACTCAGCTTTGGGGTCTGGGATTTCACATTCATTTCTGGGATCTGGGATTTCACACTCAGCTCGGGGGTCTGGGATTTCACACTCAGTTCTGGGATCTGGGATTTCACACTCAGCTCTGGGGTCTCAGATTTCACATTCATTTCTGGGATCTGGGATTTCACACTCAGTTCTGGGGTCTGGGATTTCACACCCAGCTCTGGGGTCTGGGATTTCACACTCAGCTCGGGGGTCTTGGATTTCACATTCATTTCTGGGATCTGGGATTTCACACTGAGCTCTGGGGTCTGGGATTTCACACTCAGCTTTGGGGTCTGGGATTTCACACTCAGTTCTGGGGTCTGGGATTTCACACTCAGCTCGGGGGTCTCGGATTTCACATTCATTTCTGGGATCTGGGATTTCACACTGAGCTCTGGGGTCTGGGATTTCACACTCATTTCTGGGGTCTGGGATTTCACACTCAGCTCAGGGATTTGTTTTGGAATCAGCACAGTTCCCATCCCCAATTCCTTTCAGGTTTGATGGATGAACCCAGTAAGTCCAACCCCATAGAAACCATTCCAGGGGCCAACAGTGAGCCTGGAAAGGAGGAAAGGACAGGTCACACCATCAGAAGTGCCCTTGTGGCAGAGTACATCCTCAAAGGGGCAATTTTGCTGATGAAAAGTCAATTTTGGAGATGAAGAACTGAAATCTGGCAAATAGAGCCCAGCTCTGTCATGGAATCATGGAATTGGGTGGGAAAGGACCTTAAAGACAATTTAATTCCACGCCTTGGACACCTCACCCTGTCCCAGGGTGTTCCAAGCCCTGCCCAGCCTGGCCTTGGGCTAGCCACAGTTTCAGGACACCCTGAGATCCAAAACAGAGTAATTTTATTTTTCCTGATTATTTCCCTCTTCCCTCCCTTCTTCCCCTCACCAGGGTTGGATCCGTGATGCCCAGGGCAGGTCGTCCTCACTTACCCAACCCCATCCAGCACTTTGTCAGGTCCGTGGCTGTTCTCAGAGAGCTCCTGCCCCTCATTTCCAGCACATTCCCCCAACCCTTCCCCCCAGATCCAATTAAAGAATTAAAGCTCCTCCATGGGGCTTTTTTTTTTTTTTTTTTTTTTTTTTTTGGTCTTTATCTCCCCTGTTTCAGCTCTCTGTTTTGGAGATTTTCACAAACAATTTATTTTTCACGGCACCTCCAAGAGATAAAAGACAAAACGTCCAGATGACAAAGAGCAAATGGAGAGAAGGAGACTTTTAATGGTCTGGGGAGACCACTAAGCTGAGGTGTTTAATTTCCAGTGTCCTGGAACGCGATGCAGGCAGTAACAAACGCCCAGATCTGGCTTCTCCATCACTTCCCAGCTCTTTTGGGCTGGAATATGCAAACCAAGAGCGTTTTTCCTGCAGTGCTTGGGAGGGTTTGAATGGAACTGAATCCGCCAGGAGAGAAATCTCCGCAGCACCGCTCATCCCCCTTGCAGAACATTTCCTTCCAGGCACGGCAACTCCCTCCAGCAATTTATTTCAGTCAGGACGGGCATTGCTGGGAGATGAAATTTATCCCCATAAAGAGACCCAAGACTGGTCCTCTGAGCAATTTAGCTCCTGTTTGGAGGCTCCAAATGGCACCTGGAGCACGTGCTGACAATGCAGACAGTAATTCCACCTCGTGGGCTCTGTTGTGCTGTTTTCCATTCAGTGTGATCACGTTTCCTGCTGTGTTTCCAGGAAAAAAAAAAATAAAAATGAGGATTCTCTTCAACAGTTGCTAATTTTAGGGGGTAAATAAACAATCACCTGAGGAATCGTTTGTGCTCCCAGGGGGTTTAATTAGGGAAGACCAGGATGTGTCTGCAAAGGCAGGGATACAGATTCCACTGCAGCTGAGAGGAGGGAAAGCACTAAAATTGATCAGCAGCAGGGACTCCCCCCCTGAAATCTAAAGAGGCAGGAGAAAGGCAGCAGCCATTGCTCAGTGGCTTTAATTACCCCCATAATTGGTAAATCTGGTTAAGGAAATAACAATTCCTGCTCTCTCAGGGTGGCTGGCCCAGAACCAGCCTTTGGATTTTTGTCATCATCAGCGGATTGCTGTGCTCGAGGCTGAAGATCTGAGGGGACACTCAGGGGGTTATTGCCAATGTCCCGTCACTGCCACAGTCACCCAAGGGTCCCCAAATTCCAGATCGCCCTGAGCAGGCTCAAACCCCTGCACAGGGCAGGTATGAACTCATAATTGTGGATATTCATGGAATTATGGGATGGTTTGAGTTGGAAGGACCATAAATCCCACCCAGTGCCACCCCTGCCATGGCAGGGACAGCTCCCACTGTCCCAGGGGCTCCAGCCTGGCCTGGGCACTGCCAGGGATCCAGGGGCAGCCACAGCTGCTCTGGGAATCCCATCCCAGCCCCACCCCACCCTCAAACCAGGAATTCCTTCCCAAAATCCCATCCCACCTTGCCCATGGAATGGGCAATTGATTTGGGTGGGAGGAGACCCCAAAGCCCACCCAGTCCCACCATGGGGCACCTCCCATGTCCCAGGGGCTCCAGCCTGGCCTTGGGCATTTCCAGGGATCCAGGGGCAGCCACAGCTCCTCTGGGAATCCCATCCCAGCCCTTCCCACCCTCCCTCCTTTCCATTACCCCCCGAGGCTGGCAGGGATGGTCTCAGAGCCCTTTTCCCACCTGAATTATTCACGATTCACAGCCATTTCTTTGCTTGTTGGTTTGTTTGGGACAAAAACCGAACAAGCTCTGCTGCCATGAGTGAAATCAAACCAGGCTCACTGCGGGCTGATTTACTGCACTGTTGAAATATCCCCTCAAGTCTCCAGCCTCTTGGGCCCCCCAGCAGCACCAGCAGAGCAGAGTTTTCCTCCCCAGGCTGTGCCCAGCCTCCTTCCTGACCCTCTTGTGCTGAAATTCAGCCGAGAAAGCAGCAAAGGTGGCACAGCAGGAAGGAGAAAAGCCACATTTCTGCCTGAAATGTCACCTCTAGGGGTGCTGGCACCGCTCTGAGCTGGGGTCAGGGCTGAACCCCACTCTCAGTCTCACTAGGGAGGCTCTGGGGTTTCATCTCTGCTGCCAGGGCAGATCCTTATCACCCATCCCTGCACAGCTGCTTCATCCTCCTCCACACAAACCCTCACCTGGGCACAGGTGAGCTCCCAAACCCAGCAGCTCATGAGGCTCACCAGAAGCTAAAACACTTTTATTTTGGCCAAAAGAATCAGTCTGAAGGCTCAGGGCCTGCTGTCAGAGGAGAGCAGATGCTCCGAGGGCTTCGCCGAGCCCCCTCTGCACCCACCAGGACCCGCCACCACATCCCAGCCCTCTGCTCTTCCTGCAGCCTCTGCCCCTCCTTTTGCTGCAGCTGAAACACTCCTCTCTGTGGGGGGAGCTCAGCTCTGCTGGTTTTTTTATTTCTCCTCCCCGTGTCCTTCCAATTCTCTCCCTCTCCCCCCCGCCACCCCCACCCGCTCCCACCGCTTTCCTCTTTCGGCAGCTCGGCTGATAAACACAAATGTTTGTTCCGAGTTCAGCAGCCAAAAGCTCTTAATCACTGATGGTGGGGGCGGCATGGAGGGAGGGGAACGCTCGGGGGAGGTTTAGGGGCCAAACTGTGGAGTTTTGGAGGGAAATTGTTGAGTTTGCAGCTTGGGAGAGGCATCTCTGCCCCTTCTCCTCCTCCTCAGCCATTGGCACGAGGGGTGTTGTGTCCTCCCCTCCGGGGCCCTTCGAACTTCCCAGCCTCACTTTTAGGGAATCCCTTGGGATTTAAGTCTTCTAGAGCCACCAAATCTTCTGCTGACAAACACAAATGTTTATTCCAAGTTCACCAGGAAAAGCTCTTAATCATTTACGGGGGAGGTGGGATGGAGGGAGGGGAAGACTGGGGGAAAGTTGTGGAGGTTTGGAGGCAAAATGTTGAGTTCTGGGGGCAAATTGTACAGTTTTGGGGGCAAACTGTGGAGTTTTGGGGGAAATTGTTGAGTTTCCAGCTTGGGAGAGGCATCTCTGCCCCTTCTCCTCCTCCTCAGCCATTGGCACGAGGGGTGTTGTGTCCTCCCCTCCGGGGCCCTTCGAACTTCCCAGCCTCACTTTTAGGGAATCCCTTGGGATTTAAGTCTTCTAGAGCTGCCACATTTCAAACCCAGGCCCCTTGGTGGCACGTGGTGGCTCTGATCCCCACGGAGTGCGGAGAGCACTCGGGAACCGACAACAACCCGCGTGCGCTTTTATTCCAAATTAATTAAAACCCAATTTCCAAACAAGCAGGGGCACCAGCAAATATCAAAGCCCGCAGCGAAGAGCCCAAGTGCTCTCGAGGGAGGCAGCTCAATCTGAAGTGTCCTTTAGGCAGAGCCCGATGGCTTTGATAGCTGCCCATATTTGATCAAATAAAGCTATTGATCCTTACCACGAAAGTTCAATCCAGGCTATCAGCGCTGCAAGAGCAGCACAATAAAACCTCGCTCCTTTTGATCTCTGCTGAAGCATTTCATCTTGACATTTGTTAAATGTATCAGTAGATTGCTTCCAATGAGAATAGGGCTTTAAAAGCTTACTGGAAAAGCAAAGCTCCCATAAAAAATTTAACTTTTACATTTGTTAACTTTTCCATTTGCTGCTTTTCATTAAGTGCACGGCCCAGCCAGGTATTATTATTATTATCAATTCCACTTTAAGCAAGACGGGGAGACCGAAATGGATTTCTAAATATAAAATCCTTGGCTCCATTCTCACAAGTGGTTTTGAGGAGGGTTTATCTGCTGCTGCACCTTTGCAGTCAATCACTCCTGGGGGCACCTCCTGACCCCAATCCAGCAGCAGAACATCCCCGAGCAGCACAGAAAGCACAGGGCCAGGCTAGAAAGCAAATAAAGAAGGGAGAGGGGAATGGAAGGAGCATTTTCCATCATCTGATATTCTGTAATCTCCGGGACAGGTTGTTGTCACAGTGACACCTCTGCAAAGCCAAAGGAAGGAGCAAAAATCCCATTTTATTGCTGTTAGTCAGGGGGTAATTGGGCTAAAGGGAGGAAACGTGTCCCAGGCCGGGCTGGACAGGAATAAACTGGCCTAGTCCTCACAGGTTTGTTGGTTTGCATTCTTCAGGCACTGACACCTCATCTGGGGCTGCTGAGAGGACCGAGGTGTCAGAAGTCTCTTTTCGTTTGGTTTTTGGGCAAACCAAAGTGCCGTGTCCGGCATTGTGGCCTCTGCTGCTCTGTAAGAGAGAAAAAGAAGACGGGGAAGAAATCACGGGAGTGAGAACTGAAAAGAAGTGGGGATGGGATGGGAAAACAAGACAAAAAAAAAAAAAAAAAGCACATTCTCTTGAGAAATCAATAGGATTGACCCGATTTTCCCCTTCAACAACTCCAGGTTACAGCTGGTGAACTCACTCTGCCTGAGCTGCCCCACACACTAACCTGGTGTGGTGATAAACAGGCACTTTTTTTGGTGGAAAACAACTTAGAGGGTGACCTCTAAGGCTCCTTAAGCTGAGAAAGAAACACTCAGAGACCTGTTCCACTCACCCGGCACCCCCTCCCTGAGCAGACTCGCCTTTGGAAGTAAATGGCTCAGAATTACTCCCAGGGCTGTGTGGATACAACTGCGGGATCTCAAATATCATTTCAAGGCCTTGGAGAGACAGTGGAAGCTGCAGGAAAGCAACCTTGAACTCCCGATGTTCCCACACCATTAGGAAATTTTCTGAGAAGATTGATAGCAAAAAAAAAAAAAAAAGAAAAAAACTTCGCGAGTAACTTCTGCTCAAAGGTTTTCTTTGCTGCCTTTATGGTCAGCAAAGGAGCCCTGCTGAACAGAGATCAGGCTGAAGGACTCAAAACAGGAGCACTCAGGGGAGCGGAGAGAGAAAAAGGAAAAAAAAGAAAAAAAAAAAAGCTCTTTTCCCTTCCCTTGAAGCTAAGTTTGTAATGGTGCTGGAGAGAACAATCAAGAAATTCCTTTGGAGATGAGAGGGCAGGGGACTGGGGGAGAACGAGGCCAGTGTGCTTCTTGAAGGGCTCCTTTTCTTTCCTTTTCCCTTCAGGAATATCAGAATCAAAGGAACCATTGTCAGGTTGGCTTCAGTGCTGGGAAGTGCACTGGAATTTGCTACTGCCCAAAGCACGGGAGTCTGGAGCTCCTGGAGCAGCCCTGGCAGAATTCTGCAGCTAATGAGGTTGATTGGAAAGGAGACTCCTGTAAAAGCTGGCATCAAAGTGGATGAGATTGCTGAACATTCCCAAAGCGTTCCAGACCCAGCTCCAGCTCCTTCCCTGGGATGGCACAGCTCCGGCAATGGGAAGAGCAGAGCTGTGGGCCTGGATCCTCCCTAAAATGGGAGAATTCCTATCAAAAGCAGTACCTGGGTATGAGGGGGCCTTTCCCAGGACACACCTGCTACCAAAAGGGACCAAAAAAGGGGGAATTCCGAGGTGGCCACAGCTGGCACCAGCCACAGCATCTTCACGGGTTCAAACTGCCAGAGGGCAGGGTGGATGGGATACTGGGAAGGAATTGTTTCCTGGGAGGATGGGAAGGGCTGGGATGGAATTCCCAGAGCTGCTGTGGCTGCCCCTGGATCCCTGGCAGTGCCCAGGCCAGGCTGGAGCCCCTGGGACAGTGGGAGGTGTCCCTGCCATGGCAGGGGTGGCACTGGGTGGGATTTGAGGAGCTTCCTCATCCTTTGGGACACCCTGGAGCTTCCTCATCCTTTGGGACACCCTGGGCAATCCTGATCCTTCAAAAGCACAGAATGCCAAGGGAATTAATTTACCTCTTGATTTTCCAGGGTTGGGTCTGGGGCACAGAACTCTGCGGTGCAGCAAAACAAGCGATAAACAAATGTAGGTGCAGAACACCTTTCTAGGAGAGCCCTGGGTTTCTGCTTTCCAGGGATATTAAGGGTTCTCTTCTCCTGTCAAAATGATTCTCCTGCAGGTGCACACATTAACAGGTTCAGAGATTGTTTCATTAATGATTTCAGGGACTGTTTAATTAATGATTTCTGTAGGATTTGTGGCCTCACAGAGAGCTCTGGACTGCAGAAATCTGCAGGCAGGGTTGTTATTTCAGATAACCTGGGCTGAGCAAGGGGAATTCAGCAGCTCCATCCACTGCAGGACCAAAATCTGGCATTGGGCGGAACAATTTGAATTTACCCTAAAACCAATCTGAGGGGCAAAAAAACCCTGCCTAAAGCAGAGGTTTATTATTAAACAGAGGAGGAAATGTGGTGCTTTGAAGCAGCTGAACGATTCCTCTTGGAGCTAAGGATCAGTCCTGAGAGCTGGGAAAATCAGCCACTGCTAGTCCAGTTCTGACAGGAACTCCTTATGCATTGACAGAGTGATAAATTAATGATTGACAGAGTGATAAATTAATGATTGACAGGGGGGGAAAAAATCTCTAAATGGAACAATCATCAGGCTTTTTAAAAGCAAAGCCAGGCTGGGCTCTGAGGTGGCTGCACAGAATGGAAATCAGCCCGTGCTGAGCTCCAGGCCACGGGGACAACGCCACTTCCTGCTTCCAAATTCCACTGCTCCGGGATTCCCGAGTCCTCTGCTCTTGTGGGATGGTTTGGGGAGGAAAAGCCTCCCTGGAGGCAGAGCAGCAGCCGGGGGGAGCCGGCAGAGCTGTCCCTGTCCTGGGTGGATCATCCCTGGGAGATGTTCCGTGCCTGGAAAAGCCTCTGGACAGCACCGCGCTCCCTCGGCATTCTGGAAAACTCCACAGCTGGAAAAGTGGGAATAAAGCACTGCAAACATCTGCTGGGAAGCAACCACAGACAGTGCAAGGGGCAGGGAGAATGCAGAAGAGGATGATTGCTGTGGGACACCCCACTCCCAGCTCCGAAAGAGTTGGGGATCCCCAGTTGTGTCCCCGAGTTTGTCTTGGCTTCATCCTCCAAATTAAGTGGAAAAATATTCAAAAGAATCCTTGCTACTCCCCCCCTCAAAAAAAAAAATAAAATTCAAATGTCAAAAAAAGCACCCAAAGAAACCTTCAAAACTTGAGATTTAGACAGGAAAAAGAAAAAAAAAATTGTCTGAGATTATTTAGGGGAGAACAGAGAGAATTCTATAAATACCTTGGAGAAAAATTTCCAAACTCTGTTTCTGTAGCAGCGCAGCCTTAAAAAGAACATTGTCTTACACTTTAAATTCTTCATGACTTAAGTGACTGCCTTCCCAAACTTTTCTCTTGCTTTTCAGCACAGCAGCAAAAGGAAAAAAAGGGGGAAAAAAAAGATTCCTTGGTTACTGGGAGAAGCTGTGTCTGCCCCTGGATCCCTGGCAGTGCCCAAGGCCAGGCTGGGGCACCCTGGGACAGTGGGAGCTGTCCCTGCCATGGCAGGGGTGGCACTGGGTGGGATTTAAGGCTCCTCCAACCCAAACCACTCCACGATTCCATAATTCCGTGAATTTTCAGGCACGTAAAAATGGTCCTGTAAGGTCCCGAGTCCTCCTGCAGATCAGAGTCCCAAAAAGTTTCAGTGTTCAAAGAATCTTGAGATCTGACAGTAATAAAAAGTGGTAAAAGCTCATTTAAGCCTTGACCCTTCAGGTTTGGAACAGAAGCCTTGAAAATTCCATTCACGGATGTCAGACCAATAATAACGGAACATTTGAGTTGGATTTCATTGATATTTGTGCATCCCTTTTCAGCCCTGTGATAATTTCTTCCTCTTCCCAGTCCAGTCCAGCAAAGCTCCCAAAAGCATTATCAGCCTTAAAGAATTCTCCAGAATGAAATTCACCAGCCAGAATTCCTGCAGGAAGGGAAGACTGGGATGGTTTGGGGGCTCAAAAACACAACTTCATGTATTCAGCTGATTTGTGAACTAAACAACTCTGGAGGAATACCCCTTGGGCAAGAAGAATTCCTGGAGTTGGTCAAATCCAGGAAATACTCCCAATATTCCTGACTTCAAGGCCTTTCCTTTCTCCATATGAGTCCAACCTCACAGCAATGAATTCCTGAAACTCTCAAACCTCTCTCGCAGCGATGGCTGGAGTTGTGAAATATGGAGAAAATTAACGCAAAGTTACAAGGCAAAAAAAAATTAAAAAAATCAAAGTTCCAATAAATGCTGAGTAACTTTTAATATTTGCAGTAATAAGGATTTGGTGCAGTAATTTATAATTTTTGTACAAGGAACAGCCAAGATTAATGTTGGGAGTTATTATATGCAATAATTAGAGGCTTGTTTAGGAGCTGCCTGGCTGGAGGGCCGCTGCCTGTTTGTACAAAAGATAATTATGGGACAAATTGAATTTTCCCGTTCCCCCAGTTTGGCAGCTGCTGCTGATAAACACATCCCTCATTTCCAAGTGCTTGCTCCTTACTCCTGTCTTTGAAGTGTCATTTGAAGTGTCACCATCCTCATCAAAACCTGAATTTTCCTTCAGTGCTGGAGCAGAGCTGAATTTATCAAGGTACTTGCACAGCTCGTTAATGTTACTTTAGTCAGTTAATTAATTTATTCCGGGTGTTTTAGCCTGAAAATCCCCTCTGCTCCTTCCCTGACACCGGGCAGGAGACTCCAGCATTGATGTCCAAGAATTCCTTGAGCTTCTGGATGTGGCTGCCCAGCTCTCAGGTGGAGGGAGGGGAAATAGAACCACCCCAACACCTCCCAGCCTGGGTGTCCGGGACGTGACACAGCTTTGTCCCCATCCAATCCAAGCTTGGCTGTCCTGAAGCTGCAGAACACCTTTGATCCCATCAATTTTCTCTGTTTTGGGTGGATTTTGAAACAATAATGAATTTTTTTTTTTCATTTACAATGTTTCGATTCAGTTCCCAGAGCAGTTTTGGCACGAGCCAAGGAGCTTTCTTTCCCAGTTTAGCCCAGTTCCGGGGGCTTGAAATGAGGTCTGATATCAGGAGTTACTGGAGGATCACGGCTGTAAACCCACAGGGCTGGAGGAGAGTGGAGCCCAAAGAGGTGAAATTCCTTCCAAGGGCAGGGATCATGCCCAGGGACGTGGGACAATGTGGGCTGGGGTCTGTTCCTGTTTTTTGGCTGCTTCCAAAAGATGGGGAGGGATCACAGCAGGGCAGAGCTGCACCAGCCTCCCCCTCTGCAGGCTGGACATTTCTCCTGGAACTCATTTTAAATGAGACATTCAAAACTGCTCTAAATTCATCCTTCAGGTTTAAAAAAATCTATAATTTTCTGCTCGTTCCCAGAAAGATAAAGAGCATTAAAGCAGCTGCAGAGTAGAAAAACTCAAGAACAAAACCGGTCTCGATATCAAACCCCTCATTTCGGTATAATGGACCATATAATTAATCCATGAAGGCGACGACAAAGTCCCCAGTCCCAGGGAGAGGTGGCCGTGCCTTTGTTGGTTTGGGAACCAACTCAGCTGTTTCATTTAATACCCGCAGTTAATGAGGGGTCTCTGCCCCTAACGAGCCGAATGTTGGCGATTCCTGCACGGAGTGGAAGCCCCTCAGAAGGGCTGGCGGCAACCAGAGGCAGCAATTGTTGAAATGAAGAGGTGGCAAAGACCTTGGGAGCAAGTTCAAACCAGGAATCATTATCTGGAAGTGAGTTTTACTTGGGGATTTATTTACTGAGGAGACAAAATTAATCAGGAACTCACGGTGGGGAAAGAGTTGGACTGTGCGGGGAAAAGCCCTTCCTGGGAAATGCTTGATGGGAAACAGGATCCCATTCCTGGAAGGGTCCAAGGCCAGCTTGGACAGGGCTTGGAGCACCCTGGGACAGGGGGAGGTGTCCCTGCCATGGCAGGGGTGGCACTGGGTGGACTTTGAGGGACTTCCAGCTGAAATTGTTCCAGGATTCCAGGATTCCATGATTCCACGATTCCATGAGTCCGTGATTCCACGATACCACGATTCTACAATTCCTTGATTCCTTGATTCCATGATTCCACGATTCCATGCTTCCATTAATCCATGCTTCTATGATTCCACACTTCCATGATTCCATGATTCCATGCTTCCACAATTCTACGATTCCATGCTTCCGTGATTCCATGATTCCACGATTCCACACTTCCATGAGTCCATGTTCCCACAATTCTACAATTCCATGATTCCAGGATTCCACACTTCCATGATTCCATGCTCCCGTGATTCCATGATTCCATGATTGCACGATTCCAGGATTCCACACTTCCATGATTCCATGCTCCCGTGATTCCATGATTCCATGAAGGGAAACATCGGGGAACACCCCAGCACAGGTCCTGGCACGTTTCTTTTCCCGAGCCCATGAGAAGCCTTTGACAGAACCAACCCACGCCAATCCACGACCTGGCATTGTTCAAATCTCGTCGAGCATCCCCAATTAAAAGCCCTTTCTGTAACACCAATTTGCATAATTACACTGGATATTCCGGGGCCTAATTCTCCTTTCCCCTGGAGTGTCTCTACACCACCTGAAACCACCAAGATTTACCCCAATTTTACACCTGAACAGCTTTTTATTTTCTTTTATTGCCGCCCTCTGCTCCTCTCATGGCCAGTTCTGAGCTGGGGGCAGCGGCTGCTCTCAGAGATGCAGCAAAAAGGATAATTTTGACCAATATTTATAAAAAATTAAGCCAGCGAACTGTGCAGCAGAAATGTAAACCTAAACAGAGGCTGTGGACAGCTGTCCCTGTGCTGTGTTGTTATTTAGGATGTTCTAAAACATCATTAGTTTAATTGCATGTATATTTAAATGGAGTGTTCCAATGGTTGTTCTGAATGTGCAGCTTGTTGGAGAAAATGAACACAATCTATTTCCTTCAAAAGCCTTTGGAATGAGTAAATCAACATCATTTACAAATTATATTATAGCACTCCTAAAAATTTCTGTCATTGAATCCACAAGTGCTGCAGGGAGCAGTTTGGTTGCAAATGTTTTGGGGAAAGAGCTGGTTTAGGACTTTGGGAGTTGAGTAAATGCTGGAATTCTCATGGCAGCCAGAGCCCGTGGCCTTCCCTGCTTCCCAGCTCATTATTTATGGGAGTTTTGTGGGCTGACACTTTAAATAATGCTCTGCTTTTAGAAGGGAAGAATAATACAGAAAAAAATATCAGTTAAGCACAAGCCTCCCATAAAAGTGGATTTGTCAGAGTTGCCATTTTTTAAAGTATATTGGGAATAAGGTGGAATGAAAGAACCTCAGGAGTGGGGGGAGGTCCTTGACCCTCAAAAATACCTGGAACAGAAAGTTCCTTTTTGCCTCTGCTAAGGACAAGCTCGCCTTTGATTCCACACATTCCCAAGAAAACTCAGGAAAAACCTCCTCAGCCCCCAAATCCTCCCATTATTTGGAGGCACCTGAAGAGAAAATTCACCCGAATGCACAAAATATGAAAATTAAAAAATTCCTTCTTGCATTTTTATCAGTGTTCCTTGGAAAACAAGGGTAGAGAACAGGGGGTGGGTGATGGGCAGGAACACTTCAGTGCTTTATTTTCTGCCCATTTGTGGGATGAAATGAAACTTCCAGGGAAAAAACTTCCAGTGAAAAAACTGCTTAAAAACCCACACATTTATCAATTGTGACAAACTGAATAAAATGTTCCCATCCAGCTGATGTAGCCACGAGTCATTCCTGGAATATTTTTTTTGGAAGAGAGGAATAGGAGCAGCTCAGTTTGAACAACCGCTGGCCTCACCTGGATCATCAGGTGATGCTCTTTGGCTTCAGAACAGGAACTGTCATTTTTGGACAATTGGACAGTTTGGGGATTGTCACTTTTGGACGCTGAGGGCAGAGCAGGTTCTTGCTCACAGGTGTAGCGGAGCCCATTAGAAATCAGAACAAAATCATGGAACTGTTGGGGTTGAAAAAGACTTTCAGGATCATCTCCCTGATGCCTTGGGAAGGCTGACCTAGAACAGAGACTAGAGAGAGAGATAAAGAATAAAGGGCTGCTTTTTAGGGCCGTTCCACCCATCAAAAAGGGCTTTTTAGGGCCACTCCGTCCTGTCACTGCCAGCTGGCCATGGTGACATCTCCAGCAAATGGCTCGGAAGATTTGGGCTGAAGGATCCCTAGTTTTACATCCCTGATGCTTTGGGAAACAGGAATAAACAAGAGAACGGATCAGAGCCGGGAGGAGCTGCTCTCCAGGGACTGGGTTTGGGCAATGAGATGAAATAAGCGGTGACAATTTAAAATAAAATAATAACAGGTACAAAAGCAATGGAGAGATTTGCCAAGAAGGGGCTGTCACAGACACTGCAAACGCTCTGTCAGGAGGGATCCATCCCAAATCTTCATCCTTTTTCTTATCAGGGTCATTAATCCTGATAAATTTTTTTTTTTGCGTTGGATCCTTCCCAGATTTTTTCCCTGTATCTTTGATCTGGAGTTCCACAAAACAAAACAAGTCCATCACATCCCCAAATTCCTCCCTTATGTATCTGGAGCTTGTTTATGTCCATCTGACTTCATAAACTGAGGCTCTTTAGGAGTAATTTAAATGGAAAATCAATCAGCTTTTGATACCAGAGAAATTGTTGGCTGTACAAAACTGCACAAGTGGATCGTAACTCACCTGTGTGTTCTCAATATTTAAGTTAAAAATATTAATCTTAAGGGAAAACTACAGGAAGCAAAAATTTGTTGATCTGTTTTTGTGCTGTCCAAGGATGGTTATTCCCTTAAAAAGCAGGAAAATTTGTGTTAACTCAGCCCTTTTTTATGATCATCATTTTAGAGAAGGATTATTTATTCTGATGAATGGGCTGATTTTTACAGCAAGGATAACTGATATTAATAGAGGTGGACTTGGTTTCAGTGGAGAGAAATGAGAGCAAAAAAAGGGAAGAAAAAAAGGAGAAAAAAGAGAAAAATCATGATCAAAACCCCAACAGAGCCAAGGGGAAAAGATTCCACTGGACCAAGCCCCCAAAACAGGATTATTCTCTCATTTCTTGCATTAAATTGATAAATAAATACAATAAAGATATTTTTAAGAAGCCAAATATGTCAAACGTCATTTTTGTCCAACAAATTAACAGGAAGAGGAGAGCCAGCTCTGACTGAAGGAGTAAAATGATGCCAAGGTAGGGACACCCAAACCTGGCCATGGGTTATAGACCACCTTACACTTCAGGAAACACAACAAATCCATGGCTCCATTCTACTTTTCCTCCACCAGGCCAACCCCAGGGGCCAGCACCATGCACAGCTGGTGGGAAAAATCCCCAGATTAATGAAAAACTGCAAACTGTGACATCCCCAGTGGAGATTTCCCACTGGCATCTTCCGGGGATCCCATTCCTGTTACCTGGGACAGAGTTCCCCATGGAAGAGTTGAGTAAAAAGTCAGGATCTGCCAGGGGGGCTGGACAGCAGGGACAGCCCCAATCCATCTGCATTAGCCCAGGCAGTGACAGGGACAGTGGTGGGAGCTGTGGATTTATTTTAAACAACCACTGCTACAAAACAAATGCCTCATGTGCTTTTCCAAGGAAAAAAAGGAGGGAAGGGCAGGGGTGTGGGGAATCAAAAAATGAGAATTTTTTTTTTTTCTAATAGCAGTTAAATGTCACCATATTAATTCTTGCAGGGCTGAGAACACCCCACAGGCTTAACCTTTAGGATTACTTCATTCCTGAAAGCAAGAACAACTTTCTGCATGTGCCAGATAACCACAAGGGTGAAATCCCAATTTAGACATCCAGCACTGAGATCCATCCTGGGAGCTTGGGCCTGGAAACTGCCCCAAACTCCTTCACCAAAAGATCCCCAAAGCAGGGTTTTCATGGCAAACAGTGGCCAAAAAAGTGAAATCCGGGGTCACTGGCAGTGAGGAATGGAGAGCTCAGAGCTTGGCCTGTGTTCAACTCATTCTGCAGTGCACTGGCCCAGGAACATCCTGGTCCAGGGCTGCCATTCCAGCATCCATCAGCGTCATCCCAGATCACTCTGATGGAGCCAAGACCCCTGTCCTGCCTCTCCCTGCCAGACCCATCCAGCTGGACACTGTCAACAGAAGGGCTGGAAAAGCCCGTGGCAAACAGCAGAAGGGAACAGCAGGAATCGCTCCCTAAATTCCCTCCCCAACAGGCTGCGGGGAGGAAACGTTCCAGATGCTCAGCTGAGACGGGGTGAGATCCCATTTTCTGCCCCAAGCATCTGCTGGGGTTTAATCTCTCTCCAGGTGGAGGGGGAAAAAGGTCAGTCCCAGCTGTCTTGGTTTGCAAAGCCGGGTGTCTGCTCAGGAAGGCAGAGCCTCCCCTGAAACGGAAAATGTAAACCCCCTCTCTCTGAATTATTATAATTTTGAAATTAAGGGGTTCTCAGGCAAAGATATTGGAATTGGAATACCAGTTCTTTGCTAGGAAAATTAAAAAGTCCATGGCTTCCACTGCCCAGAATCCCACGGCTCCTGCTTCCCAGAACTCCATGGCTCCTGCTTCCCAGAACTCCATGGCTCCTACTTCCCAGAATTCCATGGCTTCCACCTCCCAGAATTCCATGGCTCCCACGCCCAGAATTCCATGGCTCCCCTGCCCAGAATTCCATGGCTCCCACTCCCACCTCCCAGAATGCCATGGCTCCCAGTGCCCAGAATCCCATGGCTCCTGCTGCCCAAAATTCCATGGCTCCCCTGCCCAGAACTCCATGGCTCCCAACTCCCAGAATTCCATGGCTCCCAACTCCCAGAACTCCATGGCTCCCAACTCCCAGAATTCCATGGCTCCCAACTCCCAGAATTCCATGGCTCCCCTGCCCAGAATTCCGTTCCAGCTCATTTTCAGCAGTTTCCACCAAAAACTCCCCCTGGTTCGAGGCTCCCCACTCCAGCTCTCCCCTGAGCTGCAGGAAGACGCAAAATGCGCCCTGAGGGGAGAGGGGACTTAAAAAAAAACACCCGAATTTTTGTTTATTTTTTAAAAATTCACCCTTTGATGAAGCCAATTGACTCCTCCAGCGCAGAGACATCGTTTGATTTTCCAATTCCAGAGTCTTGGCTACTCCCGCCGTTCTGTGGCTGCTGTAACACAGCAACACTTGATGCATTATAAATATTTGAGGTATTATAGCCACCAAACACACGGCAGGTTTGTCATTCTCACTTTTATTTTTAAGTGGCAAATGAGTGATTCCAGGACTGCTGCCGGAGCAGCCGTCTGCCCCGTCCTGGTGATTTATTGCTCCTCTCCAAGCAGATCGAAATCTGGGAATGTTTTTATGACTCAAGGGGTCCGATTAGGACTTATCAGCAGCAAACTTGAAAAGGTGGGGTTATTTCCATGCTCAGCATTTGAAAGAATGATCAGGATTTGGCAGTGGCTGGTTTTTTTTCCCATTCTCTCCAGGGAAATGTGATTTTTTATCACAGCCACTGTATCTTTATTCATTCATAACTGTTGGGAGAATCAACATAATATTCCCTTCCCTCCATTATCATTCCTTAATAACTTTTTCTGCTTATTCCTTTTATTTTTTTTCCTTCCTAGGCAGCAGCTTAATATTCTCTTTGGACAGTAAGAAATATTATCCCTGCATAATGATTGGATTGACTCACTTTGTCCCTTTATCCTTGACTCTGTTATTATTCCTGCTGGATTTGGCTCCTGGTACTTGCACTGAACGCTCCGAGAGTTTTGGGGGAAGTTTCACCTCTTTTATGGCTGCAGAGGTTCTGGTGGGAGCACCTTGGCTCCACATCTTTTATCAAGTTGAGTTTCCTCTGGAGATAAAATAGGATTCACTGGAAGGGAGAGATACAGTTATATAGGAGGAGAAATAAATGTATATATCAGGGTATTTATATTAATATATATATTATCTATAATGTTTATAATGCTTATAATGTTTATAATGTTTATATTTATATTTATATTTATATTTATATTTAAGCTGTGATATGATACAGGTGGCAAAGAGGCTCCCCAGTGCTGTGCTGGTGTCCTGAGCCAGCCCAGTAAATCCAGACTAGAGACACTGGGACCAGGCTAAGGGTGGAATTTTTCTCCTCAGGAGAAAATTATGGGATAATCCCACCGTCAGTGCCAGGTGGAGTCCGGGAGTTAATGAGGAAGGAAATCATGGAATGTTTGGGAAGGAACATTAAATTTTACCCCATTCCACACCTTGCCGTGGGCAGGGAATATTCCAGGTGATCCAACCTGGACATTCCAGGGATCCAGGGGCAGCCACAGCTGCTCTGGGAATTCCATCTCAGCCCCTCCCCACCCTTCCAGGGAGGAATTTCATCCCAAAATCCCGTTTAAACCTTCCCTCCTCCAGCTTAAAGCCATTCCCCCTTGTCCTGTCCCTCCATTCTCCATCCTCCTTGCACTCTGCAATTCCCAACTTTTCACACTCCCATTCTTCCCAATATCCCTTTTCCACTTGAAAACATCCCAGAAGTGGGAGAAATTTCCAGGAAAAAAAGCCATTGGAGAGGAGATGGGAGGGAAGAGGTGGAGAGGGAAGATTCCCTGTCCTCCTGCCCCGCTGGAGATGGGAACAGCAGGTGGGAGATCGCAGCTGTATTGTCAAAAAAAAAAAAAAAAAAGGAAAAAAAAGGATAAAAAGCGACTTTTTCTCCTGGTGTGAGACGAGATTGGAGGTGAAGTGTAGCCAGTGTGGCTGTCAGCGATGTCAGCGCCGAGGGAACGAGGAAATAGCTGGTAGCCAAAACACAACAGCTCGGGAGGGAGAAGGGCATGTCGCGATGGATCAGGACGCGCCGCGCGCTGAGCAGAGGCAATGGCACAGAAGAGATCCTTAAACATCTTCCCCGGCCCCTGCACCATGAAATTCCCCCAGGGGAGAAACAAATCCTGCTATTTTCACCAGCAGATCCTTCAGGGCAGCGGCTCTCTCCGACAGGGGAGGATAAAAGTTTAATGCACCAAGTCAGGCAGCAAAGGACAGGCTGGGGCGATTTACAATATTTATGATAAAATCATCCCAGAGAGCATCAATCTCCCATCAGCTCTGCCGAAAACAAGGGATAAACCACGGCACGACGCTGCCATTAATCTCAGCTATTTACTCAGCATTCCCGGCTTTGGCAAAGGCCAAGGAGAGTCTGTTAACCGACCTAATTACTTTAATTAACTTCTTTTAATGGGCCTGATTAACCTTAAAGAGGGAAGGTTAAAAACCTCCTCAAAGTACAAAAGGTGTTTTCCTCGTGTTCTGCAGCGATAAGGCTAATGATAAGAGGGTTAAATGCCAAGGTGGATCCGGTGAGGCATTTGTGTGCTCTGACAGTCCCTAAAGAGGCCAAAAAAAAAAAAAAAAAAAAATTAACATTTATGGCTTGAATATCTTGAAATTTGGGCGGGGTAAAGGCTGAAATCCTGCGGAGGCTCAGACAAGGTGTTCTCTGAGTGTCTCGTGTTTGAGGCAGCAGGAGAGACTCCAGGAGGTTTTCCTGGGACACGCCAGAAATGGGTTTTCCCCAAGGAAAAAGAAGAGCAAATAAAAGGAAATGGCCTCGCCCAGGAAAAGCAGCCATGCAGAGAAATGGGAGCTGAGCCCGAGGAGAGGCTGATGCAGGAGCAAGCTCTGAAATCAATATTGAGAAAATTCCTGTGGCCAAGGAAATCCCTTAGGTTCACAAAATGAAGGAGAACAGGCAGAAGTTAGGAGAAATATGGAATATAGGAGATTTCAGGTGATGTGGCTTCACAGAATTAACACAGAGCATCCACAACCCAAGAGCTGAATCAGTCAAACAAAAAAAGAAAAGTTATTTTTGCCCCTAACTATTAAACAACAGCAGTTCTTGTAAAACCTGATGTGTTTATCAGCTGAGATCATGTTATCACCTCTTCCAGCAGAAACTGAGGGGATTCTTGTGGACATTGTGGAACACCAGCACTATTCCTTTCTAGTTCCTTTCTATTTCCACTATTTCCTTTCTAAGGCTTCTCTGGTATTTCCCCCTTGCCACTTTAATTGCACTGCTTATTTATTAAAAACCCCAATTCCAAACCCCGTTGTTTGAACCTCCCAGCTCTGAATGAAAAGTGTAAAAATCATCTCCAAAAGGGCTCCACGTTTATTTTTCGTGATATGTGGGGGGACAAGGGAAAGGGAGGATGATTTATGATTCCTCAATGCTTAAGTTGTCACAGCTGCTTCCCTTTCCTCTGTTATTTGGGAAGAAAATAGAGCGATCCATCCTTAACGCATGAGCAGAGCAGGAGCGTTCCTGTTCCTCGGTGTAATGCCAGCAGACAGGCTCAGGAAAAGGACAAAAACACTTCTCCCAAACATTTAAGGTGCCCTGACCTGATTGTCAGTGTTGGTTTGTTGTGGGGAGGAGGAGGAGGAGGAGCAGCCAGGCTGGGGGGTCCGGTTTGTTCTCACGCTCCGAAATAGAAAATGAAAAATAAAACAGGGAGAAAAGCGAAGCTGCTCCGGTGCCCTCCAGCTGACAGCTCGTGAGACCCTTGCAGGTGTGCTCTGGAAACATAATTTGGCTTCTCCTGTCCCTTGGGAGGGTTTTGTGTCCTTGGGTCTGTCTGGCATTGCCCCTCTCCTGCTCCCAGCTGGAAACCACAACCAGGTTCTGTCTGCAATAAAGAACAACCAGCAAATCCACCCCAAATGGGAAGGAGTTTGAGGGGGCAGAAGGGGCAGCACGGGGGAGGATTTTGTGTGTGGAAGGAGGAGAAGCAGTGCCCACTCAGCTCGATGAAGGCAGCAGTGCCCAGGTTGTGGGGGCTTCCCAGCCACATCCCTCTGAGCTGGGAAAAACGCACCCTGGGCTGTTTGTTTAGGGCTCCAAACATCCAGTGGATGGGGACCTGTTGGAGAAAGTCCAGAGGAGGCCACGGAGATGCTCTGAGGGCTGGAGCCAGGCTGGGAGAGCTGGGATGGTCCAGCCTGGAGAAGGGAAGGATCCATGGACACCTCAGAGCCTGAAGGGGCTCCAGGAGAGCTGGAGAGGGACTGGGGACAAGGATGGAGGGACAGCACACAGGGAATGGCTCCCACTGGGAATGGGGAGATTTAAATGGGATATTGGAAGGAATTCCTGGCTGGGAGGGTGGGGAGGGGCTGGGATGGAATTCCCAGAGGAGCTGAGAGGGACCTCTCAAAGGTGTCAGATGCTGGAAAAGGGATGGAGAGGATGTGGCTCATCAATGCTCAGGTCCAGCCCTGCTGGCCCAGGCACAGCAGAGCTCCAGAGAAAGCCTGGAAGAAGGGTTTCCAATGGATTTCACAGTCCTGGCAACCTGCACGGGCATCTTTTGGGTCTGTGAGCGGAGCAGATTCGACTGGGGAGTCTTGGAGGGAGCAGGTGAAATTTACAGCACGCCCCAGGCCATTTATTTTCCATCATATAATTCTTCTGGCCATAACTCCCTTTTAAATGGCAACAGCAGAGAGCCAGCGAGGTTTGTAAATTAAAATGAAAAAGCCCCACGGTTCCTTTCTTCCTGACTGAATAAACACTTAAAGGGAAAAGAACCGAGCTGGAAATCACCGGTAACAAAGAATTTTCATCACAGCTTATCCGTGGTGGCCTCCAAACAATGTGATAACATCTGTGCTCCGCTGATTGAGGGAAGCAGCAATGAGTAAGGGAGGCTGATTGTCGGGGGAGGAGGAGGAGGAGGAGGAGGAGGAGGACGGAGCACTGTTCCACCACCACACCCAGAAGTGGCCTCTATCCACAGATAATCAGGAAATTCTGTTTTTTCCAGCTAAAGGGCAGAGAATAAACTCGAGCTATCCCTCACCATCCCCGTGTGGGACCAGAACTTTCCAGGGAGAGGCTGCAGAGCTCTGTATTCCCTCTCTCCATCCCTGGATTTGCAGCAGCTGCCCTGCCTGGCCCTGTTTCTCCTTTTATTCTCGGTTTATTTGGGAAGGTTCAGCAAGCCTGGGCTGAGGTGGGGAAGGGACCACGCTGTTAAATCAGAGAGAATTTCCTGATTATCTGTGGACAGAGGCCACTCCTCTCCAAATAGACCCAGCTGTGGATGCACGGCAGCACAACAGAGACAAGGGGAAAAGGGAAAAACAGAGGATAAACTCTCTGGAAGTGCATCTTCTCACGTTTTGGAGATGCAGAGTAACACCAGTGCCAAGGCCAGGTGGGGCCATGGGGCTTGCAGCCCCCTGGGACAGTGGGAGCTGTCCCTGCCCATGGCAGGGGTGGCACTGGCTGGGATTTAAGGTCCCTTCCCACCCAAAGCACCCCATGGTTCCATGATTCTGTGATCAGCCTGGCAAACACTGAGCTCAGGCAGGATGATCCCGGTGTTTTAGATGCAGCCCAGCTATCCCAAGGGCTGGAGTAGAGGGAATTTTTATCCCTCCTTCCCAGGAGAGTTGTTATTCCTCCTTTATGCTCCTTTACACACAGTAGCAGACAGCTGTGGAATTTTTTTGGGTCAGGAAAACAAAACCAAGCCTGAAATAAATTAAAAAAAAAGAAAAAAGAAAAAAAAAAAAAAGAAAATAAAAGGATCTGTAGGAAAAGAGATCCATTTCACCCAAGTCACTTAAAGTTCTTTGGGAAACTTGACAGCCCAGCCCAGGAGCTGATCTATTTCAGCTTCAGGCTGCCAGCCCTGGTCTGGGAGGAGGGTGGAAGGCACAGGGTCGGATCTTGAGGGACAATTTCTACTTCAAAGGGGCCAAAAGCGGAGAGACCACATGAAAAACTCCTTATCAAGTACTTTTATCTCTGCCCCCTTCTGTCACAGCCACTTGTGCTTCTAGGCCATGTGCTTTTCTGTCCCCAACCCCAAATCCTACACTAAAAAAACCCCAAAAGGAGAATCAAAGAGTAGAAAAAAAATGCCTGTTCCAAGGTTGACTGGCTCCTGGTCCAGGCTGTGGCAGGAGCCATAGATTTTGCTTAATTAAGATAAGGCTGTTGCTCCTTTGCAGATTTCCTTAATTCAGGATTTATTGATGCAGCATTACCCAGCGTTTTAAAGTGATAAAATGCAGCTGCCGCAGGAGCCAAAGGCACCCTGAGCCGAGCCCTAATAGAGACAGATCTCCAGCTCCAGCCAGGCACAGGCTGGATTTGGGGCTGCTTCCCCAAATCCCAGAGGGAGCCCCATCCCAGGGAGAGCAGCCCGGCCCTCCAGGGCTGCTCCAAAGCCATCCCTGCCACCTTGCACTCGCTCAGGAGCCTTTGTACCTAAGCCAGTGCTCAGCCCGGGTCCCACGTGCTGTTGGAAGGGGCTGTGGGGCCACAAATCCCACCTGGGAGCCCCACAAGTGACACTTCTGCTGCCTTGTGTTTGTGGGGCTCCCAGAGGAAGGGAGGAATGATGAACCTGGCTCCATGTTCTCAGAAGGATAATTGATTATTTTATAATAAAATATTATATTAAAGAATACTATACTAAACTGAAATAAAGAATACAGAAAGGATACTTACAGAAGGCTAAAAAGATAATAATGAAACCCATGACTCTTTCCAGAGTCCAACACAGCTTGGCACTGATTGGCCAATGAATCAAAATAATTCACATGAAACCAATGAAACAATCACCTGTGGGTAAAGATTCTCCAAACACATTCCAAAGGAGCAAAACACAGGAGAAGCAAGTGAGATAATTATTGTTTTCCTTTTTCTCTGAGGCTTCTCAGCTTCCCAGGAGAAGAATCCTGGGCGAAGGGATTTTTCCAGAAAATATGACAGCGAGGGTGCTGTCCACACCCCAAATACCTGTTTGGTCGTGGAGCTGTTGGGGTTGGCAGAGGCCTCTGAGATCATCGAGTCCAACGTCCCCCAGCGCTGCCGAGGCCACAGCAAGCCGTGTCCCCAAGTGCCACATTCCCCTGGCTGTTAGACCCCCGGGGTGGGGACTGCCGTGGGTGGCACTGACAAACCCTGGAAGGCTTTGCTCCAGAATCTCCCGACCAGTGCATCCCCCAGATCCTCCCCGAATGAGTGAAAAGGGGCAACGATTCCCTGGCCAAAAAATTCAAGCAGAATCAGGAATTTCCTGAGCAGTGTTGAATCCATTCCAGAATATCTGGGGTTGGAAAGAACCTCTGGGGTTGCTGAGTCCCAGCTGTGCCCCACGCCCACCGTGTCCCCAGCCCGGAGCACTGAGTGCCACCCCCAGGCCTTCCTGGGCCACCTCCAGGGATGGGCACTCCCTGGGCAGCCCCTTCCAACCCTTTCCATGAGGGAATTCCTGCTGGATCCGCCCTGAGCCTGGCCTGGCCCAGCCTGAGGCCGTTCCCTCTCCTGCAGAAAGGCAGGAATTGCTCTGCAAGGAGCCCCTGAAGTGGGATTGTTATGAATAAAAAGTTATCTATTTTTGTTTAAGGTTACAGAGTTAAAACCGGTTGCTGTTAAGTTAGCTGAATTGTTAAGAGTTCTTCTTTAATTGCCCGTTAATAGTTAGTGATTTAGCCATTGTCCTCCTGATGCTTGCCCAGGAGCAACACCTGGACACGGCAGCACCAGGAGAACGGGAGTGGCATCAGAGCTCGTATGCAGATGAGAAATGCATTGCACCAAATTTTACAGATTTCCAGGAAAACCCCTAAAAACAACGAGCCAACATAGAATTAGGGGACCTAGGTCACCTCCACCCACAAGCCTTGAGAAGCTGCTGGCCTCGCTGCCCGCCCGGGCAGGGGCTCCGTCGGGATTCAGCTGCCCAGGAGGGAGCAGAGGCACTGCAAACCTGCTGTCCCTGCAATCCCCAGGTGGGATTCCACCTTCCCCATCCCCTCCTCAGTGTCTGAGATGCTGCTGTGCTGCCGTGCCCCAGGAAAATCCCGACACGTTGTGCTACAAGACCCAGCTGAACAGAACAACCCGGCAGCTCATGTTTAATCCGGCTGCGTTTGCCACGGGTGCTGATTATCTCTGAGATTTATGAAAACAACTGTGATAAATTACTTGACAAACAAGATTAAAATCCCTGAAGTTCTTTATTGTTTCCACCCGCTCGCAGGCATTAAAAGTGCTCTGTCACATTAACCCAAACTCCTTTTTATCCTCCCCGACTCCCAGTGTCAAGAATATCTCCTTCCAATTATTTTCGAGTTGGAATGTTGTTCTATAGATGCACTCTGCACAATCCCAAGGGAAAGTGTGATAAATAGGTGTGATTCGTGCTGATAAAATTGAAACAGTAATCAATATGGATATAGTAATCAATATTTGGAGATAACAAAATGGTCGTTTCTTTCCAAGGTGGCAAAGTGTCCCAAGCCCCAGCGTCTGCTCTGTGTGCTCCCAGCAGCAGAGATGCTCAGCAGGGCTTCCCCGTGCAGGAAGAAAAGCTTAAAATAACCCCAGACAGCTTCTCTCCACTGCAAGGGACGAAAAAAACCAAATAATCAGGTCTGTTCCTGCTGTCTGATTGTTCTAAACTGAGCATTCCGAGAGATATTTTGGGTGAAGTGTTGGCCCAGCACGAATCCACGCTGGGCTGCTGCTGTTTCCAGACAGATCCTGGAGTCAGACCTGGAGTTCAGCACAAAGCAAGGGACGTCAGAGTTTTGGGCCCAGTTTGGAGAAATTCCCTGGAATGCCAAAGCTCCCAGCAGGGTTTTACCCACACAGGGCTGGGGCAGCACAGGATTTTCCACATTTTACCCCGGCAGAATCCCTGGGTTTGATCCTGCTGGGAATTCAGCTCCAGGTGGGAAAGGGGCTGAACTCGGGGCAGGGAGAGCAGGATGTGATGGGGAGTTGTTATTTTAATTTATATATTATATATATATATATATATATATAATAAATTATATTATAGTTATATTTTGGTTTTTAAGAACAGATCACTGTCGGAAGGTTTTTGGAGAAAGTATTAATTTTAAAAAATGTAAATCAAAGAGTAAAATGACAGAGTTGACAGAGGATAAAGGGGAAAACCAGAACATTTATTAACCTTGTAAATAAAGGAATAGCTCAAGGAATTTGGGAGGTAAAGGAGAAACCAGATGAGGATTCAAACTCCAGTTCCAGACTGAGTTTATAAACCTGTGTAAATATATCTAAATTTTTGTGTTAAATTTATCTAACAAATACCACATATCTATTTCAATAGCTATTGATCCATGTATATATACATATCAATACACATATAAATATCAATTTATATATCAATATAGATTTTTATATATCAATAAATGTATTAATCTTTATTATATATATAAATATTTAATGTATATCAATATATATTTTTATATATTCCTATCTATTTTATGTATCTCAACATATCTAACATAGAGCAAATGGATAAATCAAGATAAAAAATCTCTTTAAGATTCCAAGCTCCACCATATGTCAGATGAAAATATACTATAAATATATATTATAATATACTAGAATAGTATCATTTTAATAATGTTATAATAATAATATAGGTATTAATAATATAATAATTATTCTAATTACTATAAATATATTTATAACTACCACAATACAGGAGTAGAATTTGTCAAATCCCACTGGCAGGTCTAAACCCCATTCCTGAATCCCTGAAACTGGACATGATCAAATAACCCAGGGCTGTGTTCCCACATTGTCCTGGAAACCAGAAACAATCTAAAAATCCCACATTCCACACAGACCATGTGAAGATCTTCTAGAACCAGCAGCTCTTAGGGGCAGTTTTATCTCTTTAAGGAGATTTCTCCCCAAAAGAGCTGTGAGAATTTTAACAGGGCCGTCCACACCTCTCGGTTTTAATCTTGGTTTTGATCAAGTCCCGAAATCCAGCCAACCCAGAGGCTTTTCCTCACGGCCGGGGCCTCTCCTGCACCTCTCGATTTAAATGGAAATAAAACCAATCCTCTCTGCCAAGGGCCAGCATCAGCCGGCAGGAACAGAAGCCCAGCGGCAGAACCAGGGTTTTCCTTTTCCCCTGACGTGTTGGAACCAGCCTGGCACAATCCCAGCAGAGGAGAATGCTGTGACAGCTCACAGAAAATGGTTTAAAAAGGAAGGAGGGCAGGGCTGGATGGGATTTGGGAGGGAATTCTTCCCTGTGCGGGTGGCGGGTCCTGGTGGGTGCAGAGGGGGCTCGGCGAAGCCCTCGGAGCATCTGCTCTCCTCTGACAGCAGGCCCTGAGCCTTCAGACTGATTCTTTTGGCCAAAATAAAAGTGTTTTAGCTTCTGGTGAGCCTCATGAGCTGCTGGGTTTGGGAGCTCACCTGTGCCCAGGTGAGGGTTTGTGTGGCGGAGGGAGCAGGAGGATGAAGCAGCCGTGCAGGGATGGGTGATAAGGATCTGCCCGGGATCCTGGAGGTGCCAGGGTGGTTTTATTTCAGCACACAGAAATGCAGGTGAGCTCTCCAGCTGCTCCTCTGAGGGTGGTGGCAGCCAGAGGACAGAACCTCTGCTGCTGACCCATCCAAAGGCAGGGAAGGAGAGGCCCTGGGTGATTTCAGGCTCGGCATTCCCGAGGGAGAGCTGCCTGCAACACCGACGCCCCAGCTCACGGATCTCTGAATTACCAGGACTCTATTATGTGAATCCATTTCCAGGCAATTAAGGATATTTAACGGCCTCGACAACTGGTGGGAACCAGCAGAAAAATAAATCAGCTTCATTTGGGAGCAAAAAGAGCCCTCCCTACAAAAGCTGGTGGTATTAACAATTCATGTTTAACTACCCTCGTGCCACTACCAAGGTGTCACTTAAAGAGTGAGTAATGGGGAGGGAAGGATTTTAAATGATTCCCAACTAGACCCTGACCCTCTTCTTTCCAGCCATTAGCGAGTTCCTGAAGCCTTCACAGCAGTTTCGTTTGTTCTCAATCACCAGGAGTTTGAACAGTGGAATTTAAATGATTCTCTCCCAGACAGACCTAATTTTAAGAGCCATTCAAGTGACATTGCTCTGAGCTACAGCACTTGGAGAAGACGCTGCTGGAGCATCCACGGGGCTGTTTGCTCCACTGGAGCAAGAGAAAAACACGAGTTATCAGGAGTGGTCCGGGATCCAGGGGACGGAGACAGGGAGCCAGGTTATTCACAAAAAAATAAAATACCCCTTGCAGATTTGGCAGCTGAGTTTGCAAGTGGAAACCCCAGTGGCAGCAAAGCCTGGCTTGCAGAGATACCGAGCGCCTGCAGTCCCACGGGATGATCTCCAGCCCTTTGGAAAGATCAGGGAGATTTGGGTCTGCTCACAAAGCTGCCTCCCTCTCTTTGGGCCCAGTGTTCCAATCCAAGCCAGAATTTCCTGTACAGAAACCAAGATAACCTTTTCTAAAGCCTCGTGCAGCGAAACCCTCCAACAAAACCCCAAATAAATGAGGTTTGCAGAGCAAAGCTCACACTGAGCATTCGAGCTGCTCCTTTACCAGGGTGCAGAATCTGCTGCAAACTTTTAGCAGAAAGAACAGAAAGGCTCTTGAAAGGCAGCGCTTTCCGTGCTGCTTTATGCAGATATCTTCTGTTTAAGAGCCCTTTTTCTCAACTGTTTGATCTGAGCCGAGGAAGCCAATTACTGCAGATGCTGAGGCTGTCAAGACACAACCCCAAAATTCAATAAGCAGAAGAAAAGCACAGGCGTGTTCAGGTAAAGCCTGAGGGCTTGTACCATCCCTGTCTCCTTGCGAGTGTTGTTCCAAATCACCAAACCTAACAGGAACTTTCCACTTCAGGAGCTTTCGGGCACGGTGGAGCCGCTTTGACATCATGGTTTGAAGCAGATGTCAGAGCTGCTCACGCTCGCCGCGCTCCCAGCTCGTCCTGCGCCGTGTTTTACACGGGAACATCTTTTCAACGTCCGCGGCGAATACATCAAGGCAGCTCCACGTCTCCACCACCACTCTCATTCACTCCCTAACCTATTTCTGCTCCCGTTCCTCTCCTGAGCACAAAGGGAACAGTGGGAGCAGGCTGGGCCTTTCAAGTGGCCAAGAAATTCACTCTGAAATTCAGCCCTTGCTCCAAGCACGGCCCGAGACTTGAAGCTGTAGGATAAATGCCTCCAGCTTCCTTGTGGATTTTACTCACTGCACATGCTGAGAGAAAGAGGCTTATGCGAAACTTTGCTGCAAGAGACAGTTAAAGATGTTTTCTAGTCCTGATAATACCCTCACATCCTGATCTGCACTCACAGATAAAAGTTACTTTTGCTGCAGCAAGAGTTGGAGTGCGACTCGTGCAGAATTCCCTGATAAGGACTAAAGCAGCTGTGCTGAGCAGAGCCTGGCGTGTCAGCTCCAGATGTTCTGACACAGGATTTACAGCTGGAGCACACAGGAGGCCAGTAAATCCCCCAGTGCTGCTGCAGGCCTGGGGGTGTTTATCAAACCCCCGATTTCTGTGACACGAGGATGGGGACAGCCCCCAGCTCCAGGGGAGGTGCGAGCAGAATTCTTTCCCCTCTGCAGTTTTCCTGCTCCCCTGTAACAGCCACCCCATCCCAACCCCATGTTCCAGGTCTCCTTTGGGGAATTCAAGCCTGATCAGGGTGTTTTCCATATGAAAATTGAGTAGCAGGGCGTCAAACTGCTTTGCATGAAGGAGGCATCATCTTTTACAGACGCTGTGCTTGGCTCCGGACGTGAACTCCATGTACAACAGCTCTTCCCCGCTGCAGCCTTTCATCTTATCAGCCCTGACTGCAGGGGTGGATTTGGCCCTTGTCATCGTGCCTGATATTATGTATGGCTTTCTCATTAGGGAGGGAGGAATCCACCCTGTTCCCAAAGCAAGCTGGCTGCCAGAGCCTGGCACGTCCTGCTGGCAGCGCCCGCTGGAGCCGCGCGTCCCTTCTCCTCTGCCGAGACCGCTCAGGCCCAGCCCTTCCTGCCAGCCAGGAGTCCCCAGGCAAACACCGGGGAGCAGCAGTGCAGGGAGGCTCCGCAGAGTGCCAGACGAGAGGGATTTTAGGAGATATCAGCCTGCTCTGACATCCCCGGTGCGTTCTTTCACACCGCCACTGCGTCGGTTTATGAAGTGGGCTGACTTCAGCAGCGTTGAGCTGGAGTAGCTGAATCAGTGGATCTCTCGCAAAGATCCTGGCCTGCCAAGGTTTGGTCCTGTTAATCCACACCCTTCCTAATTTTCAGGCTTTCCTAGATTGCCATGGATATTCATAAACTGTCACCAACTGCATTAAATCATATTAGCAGGGAAGAGATGTTTGCAGAGCAACTCTCCCCATACAATTTCCCCTCCTTGTCGTCATTCTCAGAGCTGTGTTCTCCGAGAAGATCTGCAGCATAAAATCTCCCTGAATATGAAATTTTCTGAGTAATTCTGTCACAATTCTCCCAGGACAGCCTAGTCAAGGCTGAACAATTCAGTAAAAGCCCTACAGAACAGCAGAGAAATTAATCATGCATTTTTAAGTGTTTTGAACCTCCTTGTAGGATTTAATGAAGAATTCTGGGGAGTTTTTAAAGGCATCGGGAAAAAAAACCTCTCACCTAGTCTATAAATTGAGTTCTTGATGTAAATTAAGCTGATGAATATGAGGGAAGATTTTTCACTATCTAAGGGCAATCCTGAGGCAATCCTTGATGTCTTCTTGCTGGTCTTTGTGATTTTCTTATTGCATCCATCCCCACAGAAGTCAACAGCAGAGGTGTCATTAACTCCGCACCAAATCACTTCCAAAGTCTCCTCCTTCTGATTTTTAATGTTCCACAAGTGGAAGTTATCCACTGGCTGCTGCCTGAGCTGGAAATGTTGAGCTCCATTAAAAAATAAACGGTTTTCCTGCATAAAGCAGGGAGTAGCTTGATGCTGAAATAACCCAGGGAAAATGAAGGGGCTTAACAGGCGAAATTGAAAGCAGGTATCCAGTGTGTCGTATCTTCCTGGGAATGCAGCAGGGCCAGGCAGTTAAGAACTTTATGGAGTGGTTGAGAAATGGCCTTTAGCCTGAGATGAATGGGATTGGCTTTAAAACACCCTGGGCAGCAGCAGGTGACAGTCGGTAAACTCCAGGATATTGTTTAAGGATTGTGAAAGGCGTGGAGGGGCTGGAACGTGTCCAGAGGTGGAAACGGAGCTGGGGAAGGGTTTGGGGCAGCAGGAGGGGCTGAGGGAGCTGGGAAGGGGCTCAGCCTGGGGAAAAGGAGGCTCAGGGGGGACCTTGTGGCTCTGCACAGCTCCTGCCAGGAGGGGACAGCCGGGGGGTCGGGCTGTGCTCCAGGGAACAGGGACAGGAGCAGAGGGAACGGCCCCAGGCTGGGCCAGGGCAGCTCAGGGTGGGCACAGCAGGAATTTCCCCATGGAAAGGGTTGTAAAACATTGGAATGGGCTGCCCAGGGATGTGGGGGAGTCCCCATCCCCGGAAGAGTTCAGACATGGCACTCCAGGACAGGGGTTAGTGGTGCTGGTTTGTGTGGTGGTGCTGGTTTGGCCTGATGACCTTAAAGGTCTTTTCCAACCTCAGCAATTCTGTGATTTATGACACAACTTGAGCCAAAGTCACAGAAGGAGTGAGCACCCAAAGGGCTTAATACCCACCCAGAACTGTGGCATAAAACCCCTGCACCCCAACAACCCAATAAAACTTTCAAAACCAACCTTCGTACTTCAAAGACCTCCAAGCATTGATGCCAAGTGGAATCTTTGTTATGCAGCTGCTGAGATAAAGCCATAAAAAAAGAGCACAGGGTATTTCTGCTGGTGAGAAGGAGATGCTGGAACAGTGCCTGAGTGAAAGCAGCACGGCACGATTTTGGGAGCACCTCAGAACAAAGAGCTCTACCAACAGCACAGGTGAAACTCTGCCTGTTGAATCATTACCTTAATTTTTTTTAATGGCATGCAAAGGCTGTGTCAGTGGCACTTTTCATTATCCACTTCAGCAGCCCAGAACTCCTCGGTAATTATGCCCATCCACTCTGCTTTGACAGTGCTAACGAAGAGAACAAGAGCTGCTGATAGTACAGGGCTCCTTGTAAAGGATTCAAGGCAGCAGGCAATAATCTAAATAGCAAAGCTGATGAGTTTGCACAGTGCCTTGCTGCAGGGAATGTGCATTTTCTCTGGGAGGGAGCAAATACCTCAGACTTGTGGAGCAGGTGTGGCACAATGACTTTAAAAGCCATTAAATACAAATCTGACAGTCCCTGCTTTTGTCACACAAGCAAACAAGTCACCCTCTCTGCCTAAATCTTACTGAAAAGTGCTAAAAATCTCCTTCACTCGCCTTTTCCCCACCTCATACACTCCTCTTTCCCCATCTCCTTCCCTTCCCTTTCCCATCTCATTCCCTCACTTTTCCCTCATTTCCTTCCCTCACCTTTCCCCCACCCACCATTACAGAAAACATTTTACAAAATACAATTAAAAACACAACAAAGCCTTAAGAGCAGATCTACAAACTCTCAGTCGTGATGCTCCCCACTGTGATAAACTGAATTTCAAAAATGGAAAGGATTCTTAGAGCCCTCATTTGTTTTGTTACAATCCAAGGCGCTCCTCTAAGATTAACCCAGAATCTGAAGGAGCTTAAAGCCATTTTCTGTTGAATTTCTGCAATGCAGCTTCAATGAGTTCATTGAACTTGGGGATCAGCACTGCAGCAGTAGAACAGCCAAAGTTAAGGCAAGACAAACTGAGGCATCAATCTGTCTCAGTGCTTGTGAAATGTCTGAAGATTAAGATCCTTGGCCAGATCAAACACCCCAGATTAGCACTAACGACATATTTAAGGCTTTTTCAACCTCCATTCACAGAGAGATCTCCTCATTGCTGCAGATAAAGCTGCCTCATTAGACACTTCTCCATACAAAGGCTTCTAATATTTCTAGTTTTCATCTGCCTCATACTTTTAAGCCAAAAAGAGATGCCTTACTATAAAAATAAAGGAAGTTTTTCATCTATTCACTGGGACACCTGACAGGATTTTGCACATCCGACTTGGAGACCATAAAGAATTTTGAAGAAACAGCAGTTGGTTAAAAGTCAGCCTCTTGAAAAGGTTCATTTTTTTTTTTTTTAGGGGCAAAATATCAAGTTCTAATTTTGATACTGAACACGCTTCGCAAGACTCAGCTCCTAATCCATCCATCCCCAAAGAAATACAAACCTGTTTTATCCAAAGAACACTTTTGGGGGTTATCTATGTTTTGCCACCAGCTCTAAAAATAATATTTGGCTCTCTAAGTATTTTACACACATCAATAAATCCCAAAGGTCCTTCAGACCTTTGTCGTGGCAAAAGACAACACCAGGTGCTCCTGCTTGGTGCCAAGGCAAATATTTAGGCTCCAAATCCCTCATTTCATTACAGAATTGTGCTTTTAGAGGAGCAGACAACACAAGGTTTGTATTTTTGCCTCGTTCTCCGGATGCCTGAGGAAGGGGAACAGGTTCAGCCTGGGAACCATCTGTGCTCCCCCTTTTCCTGCTGGGAAGGGTGGTCGTGACAGCTCCATCTGGCCTAGAGACCACAAGAAAAGAGTTGAAGTCGTGAATCTCTCTCAACATCTAAGGGCAGAATGATGTTCAGCAGCTGAGGGGATGTTGGGCAGGGGCCAACCTAAAAGACAGCTGGGGTGCAAAGAGGACTGGGAGTCAACCATCCTACGCCATAAATAGTGCAGAGCTCCCAAAATTACTCCTTGAAGGCTGAGAGTAGCTCCCAAAGTTATTCCCCAAGGGTTGAGAGTAACTGTGAAAGATAATCCTGAAAGGTGGAGAGTAACTCTCAAAATTATTTCTCAGAGGTCCAGAGTAGCTCTCAAATTACTCCTTGAAGGTCGAGAGTAACTCTCAAAGTTACTCCTTGAAGGCCGAGAATAAGTCTGAAAGTTACTCCAGAAAGGCCGAGAATAAGTCTGAAAGTTACTCCTTGAAGGTCAAGAGTAATGCTCAAAGTTACTCCTTGAAGGTCGAGAGTAACTCTCAAAGTTACTCCTGAAAGGTCGAGAGTAACTCTCAAAGTTACTCCTTGAAGGTTGAGAGTAACTCTCAAAGTTACTCCTTGAAGGTCAAGAGTAACATCCTGAGTTAAGCCTCAGAGGTTAAGAGTAACAGTTACTCCTCAAAGGTTGAGTGATTCCTTAACATAGAAGATTCTTGGGAAGGGATTAACAGCCAGGATTAACAGTTAATTCAAAGATAAACTTCAGAATCTTGGCTGACAAAAAAGATCAATTGAGTCCATCTAATTCTTTGGACACAAACCTCTGAGCAAACCCAGGAATAAACCTGGATCCAGCTGCACCAGAACTCCCCTTGGGAATGGGTTCAGGGGGTCCTCTTTGGGTCCCCCTGAGTTCTCTCTGTCACTTCCCTCCACAGAGTTCACTCAAGCATACCCTGCCACCAAACCTGCTAAACCACTGTCACATTCAATGCCAGGCTTTGTTAATTCGCTGGTTTATATCAGCATTGATATTTCTCTGCTATAAGCAAAGCTCCACCTCAGAAAGAGGATCTCTCCCTAAACTTTTAGTGGGGAAGGAATTCTTAGTGCCCACAGGAGGAGAGTTTGCTTCACTGGAGGCAAAAGGGGGGAAAGAAAAGGAAATAATTCCTATTCCCAAAAGCACACGGGAGAACTGGCAGCAGGAATGGGGAGAGAATCAAAATCAAGATAAACTCAGAGAATCAAAATCAAGACAAACATAGAGAATCAAAATCAAGATGAACTGAAAGAATCAAAATCAAGATGCGAGTAGGGGCTCAGAGGCTGAGCCCCCCTCTTGATTTCCTTCTGTGCGGCCCCTGGAGAGCACCTTCCATCAGGTGAGAACATCCTTTTAATCTGCTTGATTTCACTTGTCATTTCTCCACTTCAAACCACATCCCATCCCCTCGGCGTTCGTCATCCAAGCATTTCCATCCCTCTCGTACGTTTTATCCCATTAGGGGAGTTATAAAGAAATAAATTGGAATCACAACACACCTACAGCTTGTTCTGAAAGAGACTTAGCACTTGACTCACCTACTTAGATGTCAATTTAACACTCTTAGCTGGATTTAAATTGAGTCAAGACCCATCAGTTTAAGGCAGAATCTCAATCTGCTCCCCCCACACTTGTAAGGATTAGGATGGGGGAAAAAAAAAATCAAATATTGCTACAACCTGGGAGTGCTCAACAATTCATTCCCTGCCTCATTGATCAGATTTGGGTGGTGCCCAAGCCAGGGATGAGTTTGCTGGGAGTCCCATCTGCTGGTGCATCCTTCTGAACGTGCTCCTCCAGGAAAGGGCAAGCTCCAGGATTCCCAGGATTTCCCTGCCTGTCCCTCAGATGCGCCAGTTTCTCACGGAACAACAAAGATTTTGTCACTCCAGGCCATTATTTTGAAACCCGTCTTTCTAAATACAAAATCTCTGAGCCTTTCACTCAGACAGCAGCCGAGGAAGGAAGGAAGTGAGGGACCTTTTCCCCAGGGGTTACCCAGGTTTTTCCTGGGAAGAACAGGGCAGGAATTTGTCAGGAGTGGCTGAAAGGGCTGCAAGGGACACATGGACCTGCTCTGAAGCTCCTTCTCCCCACCCTTCCCCCAGGCTCTCTGCCACCAGCCACAAACCTCATTTTTGCCTGCATGTGACCTTTTTGGGGCAGATAATCCTCTCATTTTCAGGACTGAGCACAAAGGTTGCCCAGTCACTAATGGGATTCTGGAATTACTCCTGAGAGGGATGATTTTAGGGATGGTTCTTTTGATGCCAGCATGAGCATTAGGATAAACTCTGTATTTAACCACCATTACCAGTAATATCAGCTGCTCTGAATTACCTGGGACCGAGGTTCAGCCATGCCTGAGAAAATGGGAGTCAGATTTTCCAAAGCAGCCAATAATTCTGTCTGGGTGCTTTTTTAAAATAAGGCTCCCCAACACCCAAGCTTCAAGAGACTCATTTTCCAAGCATATGCAACCATTTCTCCAATTCTGATGCAGAATTCCAACTTCCAATTCACTCATCCCAAAACTGCCAGTTTGGGAAGTTGGGCTGGATGTTTAATTACCTGACCAAAAAAGGCAAATCCAATTTGGTATTTGCTACAAACCAGAATCACTCCCTGCAGCCCCTCTGCTCCAAATAAGTGAAATGTAAGGAAACTCAAGAGCATCCCTGATCTCTCCCCTGTCCAGGTTTCCTGTGGATGAGCTGACATCCCAAGGTGAGGTTTAGTGCCCCGAAACAACTCAGCACTGCAGGGACATCGCTCAAAGTTTGTCCCACGCTTTTGTCACAGCCCCACGAGACTTTTCCTGTATTTTCTCTCCCTTTTCCAGTGGTGGAAGCCCCTTTGGCCTCCAGCCAGGCCAGCCCAGCTCACACCAGAGGCTCAGGGATTTCCTAAGGACAAAACCCTGCCCCATATCCCTGGAATGCATCCATCCCATAATTCGGTGTATTAAGAGCTGTGCCTGTCGTATCTCACTCATTTCCACAGACATAAGAAGTCACATTTAGAAGTCATTAAGCTGAAATGAAATCTTTGCTGGGCTTAATTAACTTAAATATTCATGAAACAGGATAGCAGGGGAGAGTGTTGTTCTTAATCAAAATAGACATCGCTGTTCCATAATGCAAATTCCGATTTCTTCTGTGGACAATGCCAGCTCCTACAGCAGCAGCAGCAGGGTTTAATGGCCAGCACTGGAAAGTGCAGCTGAAAAGGATTCACGTTGTCTTTTAGCTCCTGAACTCAGGGGGAATTTGCTGATCCAAACATGTGCTTAACAATAGCGTGGTGCCTAATGCAGGAGTTACTTCCCGGGCCATTTATCACCATTTGGTCAGGCTGAGTGCAGCACCCGCCCCCTCTCCAGCGTGGAAAAAGCTTCCCAAAGGCAGTTTCTCATTTCTGTCTCAAGGCTGCGGCACTTCCACAGCTCCTGGGCTGCTCTGCTGGACAGAGAGCTCTGCTCTGGTCTGCAGAGCCTTGAACAAACCCAGTTCTCATGGATTGCTCCAGACTCCTGTCCCAGACTCTGTTCTGATCTGCAGAGCCTTGAACAAACCCAGTTCTCATGGATTGCTCCAGACTCCTCACTGAGCTCTGCTCTGGTCTGCAGAGCCTTGAACAAACCCAGTTCTCATGGATTGCTCCAAACTCAGTTCTGATCTGCCTTTAGCAAGCCCAGTTCTCATGGACCACTCCAAACTCCTGTCCCAGACTCTGTTCTGACCTGCAGAGCCTTGAACAAACCCAGTTCTCATGGATTGCTCCAGACTCCTGTCCCAGACTCTGTTCTGACCTGCAGAGCCTTGAATAAATCCAATTCTTATGGATTGCTCCAGACTCCTTCTCACAGAGCTCTTTTCTGGTCTGCAGAGCTGTGAACAAACCCAGTTCTCATGGATCACTCCAGACTCTGTTCTGATCTGTCTTTAGCAAGCCCAGTTCTCATGGACCACTCCAAACTCCTGTCCCAGACTCTGTTCTGACCTGCAGAGCCTTGAACAAACCCAGTTCTCATGGATTGCTCCAGACTCCTCACAGAGCTCTGTTCCGACCTGCAGAGCCTTGAACAAACCCAGTTCTCATGGATCTCCTGCCCCAGAGCTGCTCCCAGCCCCCTGCTCCACCACATCCTCCTGGGACTGCCCAGAGGAACTTTTCCTCCTCGTTCCTCCCCCCTGGCACAGAGGGTGGGCACGCATCCCACAGTGGATGGGTTTTTTTGGAAGCTCTGTCAGGAGTGGCGGCGATCATTCCTCTTCACACAAACCTTTGGAGTGAGGGCAGTGCCCAGGAGTGGGAGATCAAACTCCCCCTTTCCTTGGCTGCCAGAGGGGAATCCATAAAACTCATCCCTCATCTGGCTGGAATTCCTCCCCCTCCTGTGGCCAGCCCGGGCTCTTCAGCAGGAAAAATCACACAGGATTTGTCAGGTTCAGAAGTGGAGCAGCAGATTGCCACGATAAGCAGGAAAACTACTTCAAAAATAGGGAGGAAATACAGTTTCACATTTCTGTTAATGGCAGCTTTGGTTTCATTATCTGCCAGCCCCGTGCTCAGCTTTGGATGCAATTAAAATGAGAGAAATAAAATACTCGATGAAAGGAGCAGTGCTTGCTGGTAATGAAATGTTTATGGATCAATTTGTACCCCAGTAAAGAGTGAATGAATTTACTGCAGGAGGAGAGAAAACAAAGTGGAGATAAGCACTGAAAATCACTTGGACTCCAGACATGCACAAAATGTTATTATTTCCCCTCAGAAAAGATAATATTGATTATAGAGAAGTGTTTGGACAATGCCAACAATGTGTTTTGCTGATAAAATACAATGACCCATTTAGGAGATGTCTGTACAGAAAACAGCACGGGATGAAATAAAACTCCACGTTTCAAATCTCCTTTGATAAATCCCCAGAAGAGAAAACCTTGCCATGACCTCCTCTCCTGCACAGTTCTCCTCTCTCCAGGAAACGGGGCTGGCATTGTGCTGGAGCAGGTGCCCCAACTTTTCCTTAAAATGTGACGAATTTCATCTGTTCCTCCTTCATTTTCCACTTTTAATATGGGCAAAATCCTGTTTGCATATTTACAACAAAAAGCAAAAATTCAATTAAGTTCCTAAGGGCAGGAACAGATTTATTCAGTGCCTGGAATAACAAAAGCCTCAGCTGGGATGAAAGGGGAAAACATCTCCACGATACCAAACATTTAAAGGAAGTTTTGATCTGATGCAGTTTAATGTGTACACAGAGGGGGGGAAATTCTCAGAGAATTTTGCTGCTTTTAACTAAGATGAAATGTTTTATATCCTTGTGGGTTCTGCCACTATTAGGAACAGCATCGGATCACAATCCCACAAAAGAATAACAAAGGTTTGGGGGAAGCAGCGGGACCTCACTGTTATTTTTACTGAAGAAATGAGTTTTTCTCTAATGTGGTGGGGAAGAAGGGCTCCATGCAAATGGCCAGGAGAGGCTCAGCTTTGTCTTTAAGTTCGGGATGATCCAAATCCTGCTCCCAGCTCAGCCCCAGTGACAGCGGGAAAGGAGAAGCCTCAAAAACCAGGGAAATGGGGCAGGGAGAGAGGGGGAGGAAGGGAAAGGGAGAGAAAGGTAAAAACAGGGAGAGAAAGGAAGAGAAATGCAGAGAAAGGTAAAGAAATGGAGAGAAAGGTAAAGAAAGGGAGAGAAAGGTAAAGAAAGGGAGAGAGAGGGAGAGAAAGGTAAAAACAGGGAGAGAAAGGTAAAGAAATGGAGAGAGAGGGAGAGAAAGGGAGAGACAGGAAGTTAAAGAAAGGGTGAGAAAGGTAAAAATGGGAAAGAAAGGGAGAGAAAGGTAAAAAAAAGGGAGAGAAAGGAAGAGAAATGGAGAGAAAGGTAAAGAAATGGAGAGAAAAGTAAAGAAAGGGAGAGAGGGAGAGAAAGGGAGAGAAAGGGAGAGAAAGGTAAAGAAAGCAAGAGAAAGGGGGAGGAAGGTAAAGAAAGGGAGAGAAAGGTAAAATAGGGAAAGAAAGGGAAAAAAAAGGGAGGAAAAGGTAAAAAAAGGGAGAGAAAGGAAGAGAATGGGAGAGAAAGGTAAAGAAAGGGAGAGAAAGGGAGAGAATGGGAGAGAAAGGGAGAGAAAGGGAGAGAAAGGTAAAGAAATGGAGAGAAAGGGAGGGGAAGGAGCCAGGGCTTGGAATCCCAGGGGGCTGGAGCAGCCTCATGCATGGCCACAACCAAGGGCGGTGGATAACCAGCCCCAGACCCTGAGGAGACCTCAGACAGCCCCAGGAGTTCCAGGATCTTTGGGATCACAGCTTCTGCAGGCTCCAGGAATCCCTCTGTCACACGTGTCTGCTGAGGGCCCACAGAGCTGCAGGTTAATCCAAAGAAAAACCTTTTCATCCCTCATCTTGAATCCAAATCAGGGCAATTTTTGACCCTGGATTCGGATCGATGGTGAGGGCTCCACCAAGGTGCCCCAAATCTCACCCTTCCACCCGGGAACAGGGAAAGGCAAAGTCCTGGCAACCCCTGGCACCTCTGGGTGACCTGCAGGCCACAAAATCCCCTCGTTAAAATCTGCTGCAGCCTCTGCAGGGTGAGCTGGGTTCAGTTTCTATTGCCGGGGACAGCAGGGTCACGGCTCAGAAAAGAAAATTGCTCGCCTCAGTTCAGAGCAGAAATTGTGCTCAGTAACAAAATCACTTTGGAAAATCAACACCTGACCCACCACGGGCGCTGGGCACTGACCAGCACAGCCAGCAGCGCCTCTGGAAGAGCCAAATAAATCCAATTTCTCTGCCTCCAGTCTGCTCTTCCCCTGCAGCACGGCGAAGGCGAAAAGTCATGATTCAAACTCCCCGGTGAAGAAGCCAAGTTCCCCGAGAATCCTGACAGGCAACGGATGAACACAGCATGAAATATGCAAAGGAAGACTCATCTTTGCCTAAGGACTGGAGGAGAGGCTGAATCCCAGCCCACACAGCCCAAAGAAGGCTTTTTGAAGGGGATCCAAGGCTCCAGGACTTTGGGAGTAACGTGGATCCAGGCTCTGGATAGGTTGGTGCTCCAGGCATCAAAATGGGGCTTCAACCAGAAATAGCCCCTTAATTAAATGTTCCTCTAAAAGTTCATTTAGCTTCCCAGGGAACTTTCCTGAAGATCCCAGCAGCCAAAGGCTTCAGAGGGTGCCACGCTCGAGCACCTGCAGTGCTTTAATTAAACCCATTTTTCAAAAAATTCTCCATTTCTACCTTCCAAACAGGGATCCTTTTCCAAGTGAGATCCTTTCGGAAAGCTGAGCTGAGCTTCCCAAAAACCCTTGGGATTGGACCTGCTCAAGCTGAATCAGTTCCCAACTTATTTTAAACTGGGGTATAAGTAAGGTATAAAAATGTTTCATAATTCATGAAATTCACAACCTTTTGCTATTTTGGAGGGGATTTGATCATCAACAATTGGCAAATCATTCTTTTCAGCCCAGAAAAAATGATGGAATAACCACACAACACAAGTGAGAGCGTTCAGCCATTCCTCCCTCCAGTTTGTACCAGTCTGGAATACAATATTTCATAAACCTTCAATATCTTATGGACTTCCACTGACTGAGTAGAAACAACATTCCCAGAGAATTGGCTCCGCGGATTAAAGCAAAACCTTTATTTTGCCGCTGTCAATTTCTGCATTTTCAATTATTTCTGATATTTTTCTGTTGCCTGCAGGGTAACAAGTTTGATTTTGTGAAGGGCAATGGCGCCTCCAAAGAATTTATCAGGCTGTTTGTTCTCTACCCAATTGATTTGACCTTTGCTGGCTCACCTGCTCCTGGAAACTTGCAGGGAACCTCAGGAGTCACCACGCCAGGGAAGAGCTCTTAAGCCAGGTTTTCACAAGTGCTAAACATCTTCATATCCCAGTGATTATGGAAAAAATTGGAAGGACCCAAGAGCTTCCAAACCATCCAGCTCAGGTCATGCAGCAATTCCCAGATCCGTCTGCAAAATTCACTGGTAGAGCAGTTAGAGGGAAAAAAGGCAACACAGAAATAGGCAGCAAAGGCATCTGCTCGGGAAAAACACTGCTCCAAATCGCAACAAATTCTAAAATTCTTGGTTTGCTATTCATAGCTTCTTCCATCAACTTGTCAGAGGAGATTTCTGACTCTCAGCACAAAAGGTTTCCATTCTGCACCAGCGGAATTTGCAATTGGATGCAAACCAAGCTGTTTTCCCTTGGTTTATATTTGTATTTCCAGCCCAGTGTTGTTTAATGGAGTGGGATCAGCTGCCAAATGTGCTTTGACTGGATGCCCCTTCCATGGCAACTGGGATGGGAGTTGGTTTTGGCCATGGTGGAGGTGCAGGGGAGGCAGAAAATGACATTTGTGCCTTCTGGGGGGGCTTTTGTTTCCTCTTTAAATCGCTTCTGTTTAGTGACAGGCTGGACCTGGGATCCCAGCCCTGCTCTCAGCCTCTCCTGGGCTCTCCAGGATCAATTCCAAGGCTCATTCCCTGACTCTTGTTCCCTCCTGCAATGCCCACACCTGGAATGAATCCTGGAATAAACCCTCCATCTCCCACGTTTCCAGCACAAATCCCTGCCCAGTGCTCCAGGAACGTTCCCATCTGCCCAGAATGAAGCTGTGGGGGTTCCCAGCGTGTCCTGGGATGGGCAAACACCCAGCTCAGGGAGCTCAATCAGCTCCAGCTGATGAGAGGAAAACCATCCTTTAGGAATGAGGAACCCATTCCCATCAAATTATTGCCACAATATCACAGTAGCCAGTGCAGTTCTGGAATTCACAATCCCACCCCAATCCTTCTTCTCTGTTGTTTTAACCTAAACCAGAACGCTGAAGCCCACCCAGTCCCCATCAAACCCCAAAATCAAACCCAAAATCCTCCTACCAATCCACTCATTTTCCATCCCATGAAACCCCTGACAGGTCAATCCCAAACTTCCACATGCTGCACATGTGAAATGTGGGATTAAGATGAAGGAAATGGCTCCTTTCCACCAGCCAAGCCCTAAAATTAGCTTGTTTTGAACAGATTGCAGCGCCGAGCTGGGAAACAGAACGCTCCCAAGGATGTTCAAACCTCCCAAGCTGCTTTCATCCCAGGCAAGGAATGTTTCATCCACCTGACTCCACTGGCAGAGATCTGCTTCCCATCTGAGCCCACCTGTTGGAAAATTCACTTGCTCTTCAACAGGCAGAAATCCTTAAATTCAGAGAGAATTCTCGTTCTGTTCAAGGAATAATTTGTTGTGGGGCTCAGGAATGGGAGAAAGGAGGTCCCAGCTCGGGTAGGATGCTCTGCTGAAATCAAGGAATTCCCAACAGGGATAGGATTTATCAGCCAGGGATAGGATTTTTTTTTTTTAATTGAGAACCACAAAAAAAAAAAAAAAAAAAAAAAAAAAACAGAGAATACTTAAAGAAATTCCCAACCAGTTCTTCCTTCCATCTCCCCACCTCACAAAGGCTGTGGAATCATCTCTTTTCACTGGTATTTTGCTGTTGGAGCTCAACCCCCCCCCCCCACATTTTTGGCACTGTTATTTCTCAATTTTGCTGCAGAGATTTTTGTGAGCTGAATTCTTTGCAAACAGGAGCTTTTCCTCATCTGCAGGTGTCACCCTGTCCTGGGTGACGGCACCTGAGGGTGCAGATGGGATTTGGTTGGAAAAACAGAGAGCACTTGGAGATTGCCTCTCCTTGGAACTCATCAAAACAATCCTGCAAGGATCTGCTGTGGAAAAAAATGGCATTCCATGGAATTGTTCCTGGAAACCTGTCAGGGCTGGCAAAATCTTGGAGAAACAGTTGCTCTTTTCAGAAAGTGCACAAACCTTGCACTCCAGGTTCTTTCCTCTCCCGTTTTTTAAGGTCACAAAGTTGGCAAAATGCGGGTGAAATGTTCTTACAGATTTTCCTGCTTTAGTTCTTTAATTGAAGCAGTGCCTCCCTTGTTGATTCCAAGGGGATCCAGGAGCCCGTGAATTTCAGGAGGAGAAAAACTGAAGGGGAAAAGGCACGATGAGAGCAAGAGTGTCCTAAACCATGGATATTCCCAAGGATTGGTGTCTTCAGTGGCATCCTGTGGGACAGCAACGGGGCAGAGAGCAGAGCCAAGGTGACAAAGATTTCGGAGGTGCCACCACCCCCAGGAACAGTTTTAGTCCCACGTGGGGTTTTGGGATTGCTCAGGGTGGAGAAATCAAAGTCATGTCCATGTCTAAGGGAAGACTTGGTTTCATGGAATCCTGGAATGGCTTGGGTGGGAAGGGACCTTAAATCCCACCCAGTGCCACCCCTGCCATGGCAGGGACAGCTCCCACTGTCCCTGGTGGCTCCAGCCTGGCCTTGGGCACTGCCAGGGATCCAGGGGCAGCCACAGCTTCCCTGGGAATTCCATCCCAGCCCCTCCCCACCCTCACAGGGAGGAATCCCTTCCCAAAATCCCATTTTATCCTTCCGTCCTCCAGCTTAAGGCCATTCCCCCTTGTCCTGTCCCTCCATTCTCCATCCTCCTTGCACTCTGCAGTTCCCAGCTTTTCACACCCCCATTCTTCCCAAGGGAATTGAAATGCAGGAATGAAATGAGGCAGGGAAAAGCAGAAGGATGCCAGGGGCAGCCCTTCCTCCAGGACCTAGGGCAGGAGCAGAGCTGCTGCTGGTTCCAGTGGCAGCCTGAAACCTGGGAATTCATTTCCACAGGAACCTTGGGAGGAGGGGAGACAGAACAGTGGGTGAAGGGTTAATGGACAGTGGGAAAAGGGTTGATGGAGGGTTATCCATGGTCTGAAAGAACAGGAGTTGAGGAAAGCAGGTATTTGTCTTGATCCACCTTGGCTACATGAGAGCTGTTCTGTTAAATCAGCGCTCAGAGAAATGGAGAAATGGAGACAATTCCGATGATCCCGGTGCTTTCATCTCCTCACTCACAGGAGACTGGGGACAGAGAGAGGGCAAGAAATTCTCCTGAAGGAATTCCTTAATTTTTAATGTAAACCTGGTGCAGAAGAGTCACTTGAAACCAGCGCAGCACTTCCAATTAGGAGGCATTCAAGAGAGGATGGGAGGAACCATTCCAACCATTCCATATTTCCAGAACCTCCTTGGCAGCCTCAGAACCTGTTCTATGGTGTGGGCAACAAGGGCAGCACCGAAGGACACCACAAGGAAAATCAAAACCCCACAGTTTTGCTGTTTCCTGGAATTCCAAAATGGTTTGGATTTGAAGGGACCTTGAAGCTCATCTCATTCCACCCCATTCCATGGGCAGGGACACTTCCAGCTTTCTCCTTGTCCTCCAAGAACGTGGCTCCTCTGTTATCATGGAGAGCATTAAATATAAAAATAAGGAATTTGGTTAATTAAGAAGCTGATGGATGTACGAGGGAGTGACACCAGGAACTCTGGATTTTGGGAGATCAGTCTCCCCAAGAATAAATCTCCATCTCAGCTCCTGTTTTTCTGGAGCTGGATGATGGCTGTGCTCATCCTCTGATCCTCCTCCCCTGTCAAGGCTGGGGGAGCTCCAGGATGAGGGTTGAGGGAGGAATGTCATTTGGAAATGTTTCTGTCACTGTGTCTTCTCCAAAAAAACACAGGAAAAAAAGGCAAATAACAAAAAAAACCCCAACCCACACGGCCTCTTCTCCCCCTCCCAACTCAATGGAAGGAGATATCAAAAATAGGGTTTGAGGGAAAGTTTTGGAGAAGAGGTGCCATCAGTCACCTCCGGTCCCCAGGTGGGAACATTTCAGCTCCAAGACACTTCAGCCTCTCACCCAGGCAAAACTGAACTCTGAGTTAACAAACACACCGAGTTTCCTTCAGATAACGTGGGGAAAAAAAAAATCATTAAATTATTTCCTTTCCCCCTTCTCCTTGCCTGAAAAACATGGAGCTTTATCTAAATGTGGATCTGGCTCAGGCAGAGCAAAATTTCTATTTTTCTCCTATTTTTTTTTTTTATTTCTCTCCTATTTTTTCCCTATTTTTCTCCTATTTTTCACTCAACCTTTCCCTGCCTCTTGCAGCAAAGTGGGAGGGTGGCTGTGCTGGGCCAGGCTGAAGGTCCAGAGACCCCAGGGTCACCCCTCAGTCTGGGTGGATGTTTAGGAAAAACAGGTGGGAAACACAACCATGGATGCCTTCTTTCCAATTTCCATAGAAACAGCAACGTGTAGCTTTTCCAAACCAGAAGATCTTACATTATCAGCTGTGTTTATTGTCCCTCGAGGCTGTTCTTTTGGAAGTGCATCTTATTTTCTCTCCGAAATAACTTCAATTTTTGCCCTCTCAAACACCCTGTGGCAACGAGCTCCACCACTGGATAACACAGGGAAAAATAACCCCAAAACTTCCTTTTTTTTTTTATTTTTTTTTTTGTTTGTTTTTTTGTTTTTATAACCTGCTGATGAGTTTTAAAAGACCAGGAGGCTCTGCAGATGCTTTTAGGTTAGAAAGAGGAATAAGTGCCAAATCATCATTCCTACCTGTGGGCTGAATTTGAGTCAGTTCAGGCTTAATTTCCATAAAACTGCACCGGTGTTGTTTTCCTTAAGTGCCACTTCCACAGGGAAGAGCTGATAATGGACCAATTTGTGCTGTTGTATCAATGTAAATCCACAGCAATTCCATCACCTTGTTAAACCCTAAATTTAACCAGCCATTAGTTGGACTAAAAGCGGGGTTTTGCAGCTCACTGGGTTTTTCCTTCCAAGCCCTCTCCGTGTTTTCCGTAACGTTGTACCAGGAGCGTCTCCTGTTTTATAACCAGATTATTTACCTGCAGCTGCACGTGATGGATTTCACCACGGAATTACGGACATTTCTGAAATTTTACAGTGTAAAGGAAATGGGAGCAAAAGCCTAAACAAACTGAAGCTTGCCTTTTAAACACCCCCATCCAGGCAAAACCACAACCAAAAAGAGAGGAATTTTAAACAATCTGAATAATGCCACTGTTTTTCATTGCCTTTTACCTTCCTGACTCCTAACCCTTTATTTCATTAAGATAGCCAAGGAGAAAACGCTTTTACGTTCCTGTTCCCACTCTTTCAGGTAAAAATTCCATGAGATTTTGACCATGTTTAATTCCCAGACAAGATTTTAGGATTCAGGTGCTCCCAATGGTCTGTGGCCGTCTCCCAAAGGACACGACATCAGCGGCTGGGACAAAGATGAGTACAGAGCTGAGACCCCCCCAATTCCTGTAAATCAGGAGATTCCAGGTGGGAATCCATGCCCTGAGCACCTTAAATCCAGGAGAAATGCCAAGCACCCCTGGGGATGACCAGCCTTGCTCACTTCAGAATCCACAGGGTGTATTTATATCCCAAAGACATCACTGGGCAGGGCTGCTGGCTCTCAGGCTGGGAAAGTCATTTTAGTGGCAATTCTGCCACAAAATACAGCTCCTGTTAGCAGAGGTCAGGAGAAGTGTTTTCATAAAATATTCCTTTCTGCTGACACCATCCCTGGTCAAGTGCTGGGGCTGATCTCAGCGTTCCCTCCTCGGGCCTGCTCCTCCTCGGGCTGTGGCTGGGACATGACAACCTCATAAAAAATTCTAAAGGTCAGGCCTTGAGCTTCAAGGAACCCATCAGCAAGAAGCAGAAGCTGAGCTAAATCACAACTGGCTGCACAAACATTAAATATAAAATTAATGCTGAACAGCTGTGTCTCCACAAAGACGAGCCAGGCCAAGGTGACCCATTCCAGGAGATGAACACTTCCCACCTCCCTCCTTTTCTCCCTCCTTAAGGCACCACTGTGGCCTCTGGGTGCTTAAATTAAAGATTAACACCACTGTCCTGTAACTGATTGATTCTACTTTAATTCATCCTGAGGACGCTGCTGATCTTATTTTTGATCTGAAATCCCACCCTGACGCAGCTTTAAGTGACTTCTGCCTCGTGTTGAGTTGATTTGTCCAAGTGTTTCCACAAGTGGCTGCCAAGGCCTCAGATCCAACATTTGTCCTCTGTGGTATCAAAGAGCTTGGAGCTCCCTGTGAACTTTGGGTGAAGACAGAAAGAAGCCCTACAAAGCCACAACAGCCTCCCCAGCCTTTGCTCTGGCACTGCCCCGTCCTTATTCACCGGCCCCAAGGGCTCATCCCACCCGTGGTCCATGAGAAGGCTCTGACAGCAGGGTCAGCCTCATTACTGCATCCTCCGTGTGCATCTCCTGCCCTCCAAGGTCAGGCAGCTTCTCCTTGTTGTGGCCCTGCACAGTTTATTGGGATGAGGCTGAGGAGCGGCACAAAAGCCGCACAAAACCGACCCGCGGGCGTGCCGTGCTCTCGCCTCTGAAGCGGCGACTTCCGAGCCGTGACATCCCTCAGAACCTGGGCTTTCAGGTTCTCTCTGTAGTGGCCTCTTCAAGGCCCCTTTCCGGGCCTTTTCATCCGAGTCAGACAGTCACATCTCTCGTGGGTGGCTTTGAACGCTCTGCTGAAGCGGGAGGAAAAGCTCCCTTCTTCTGGCCCTGTCTCATTTATTGTGCCTGGAGCAGCAGCACAGCACCCAGTTTTGTCAGGCAGGTCAGGAGGTTAAGGAAAAGGTCCAAGAAAAAAACTTAACCTCCCTGAGATAGAAATTAGTGCTCAAAGATGAGTGGGGGAAAGAAATATTGGAGGATAAAAGTGGCTACTCATGTTCCAAGGCCTGCAGTGACTTCTTTTTGTACAAGACCCACTGCAACTCAATTAGGATTCCATGACCTGAAAAGAAGGCAAAACTTTGCCATTTTAATTAGTGAAAGTGGGGACAAAAAGTCAGCACAACCCATAAGCACGACCTCCAACCAAACAGAAAAAAGTAGATCTTGTGGGGGAAACCAAAGGTCCGGATTGGGATGTAGCAAAAAGCATCCCGAGTGCCCAGAGTGACTCATCAGCTACTTCTGCGGACTTCAATCTGACTGAGCATTATCCCCATCTCTAAAACAAACTTATTCACTCACTCCCCTGTCCTTACACCTGCAGATGATTCATCCAGGCCCCTAAAAGCCGCTAAAAGCCAAGCGCAGGCCTGGTTTCCCTTAGCCCCTGCTCTCCACCTGGTGCTGCCTTTCAGGCTCTGCCGGAGCCCGAGGCCTCGCTGCTCGGGAAAGGTCAGGCAGGATGTACAGAGCCTGGACACGGCCTCGGAGGCACAGCCCTCCCCAAAGCTCTGAGAAGCTCCAGCTGCATCACAAATCGGGCAGCAGTTCTGGAAATCAGGTCACGGGAGCGCCGGGCTCGTGGAGCCTGAGAGCTGCGAGCAGGTCGCGCCGCGAGGGAGAGGAGGGAGCTCTGCTGAAGGGCTCGCACATCAGGATGGATTAATTTCCTCCAGCAAGGCACAGCTTTGCCGTGTTGGGACTGGTGTTACAGCCCTGGGAGCAATCCCTTCTTTTCAGGGTTCTGGGGAAGGCAAGAGGTCACTTTCCCCTTTTCATGCGGCAGCGGCTCTGTGGAATGTTAATGCTGGCAGACGCTTGGTTCCTGGGAACTTCAGTGAGGCTCCGGATGAGGAGGATCAAGCGCTGCTGCTCTGGAAGTGACAAGGAGCCCAGGTTGACACGCAGGGATTACAACCCCAGGCACTGGTTCCTGGCGTGGAAATCTGCTCCTATCTGCAGCACGGCTCTGAGATCAGATGCGTGACAGAGACGGCTTGAAAAATGTGAGATGCCAGAGCAGGAGGGGAAGAACGAGGCAGCAGGGGAGATAAAAATTTTGTGCCACAGCAGAAATACACATTTCTCCAAGAGGATCCTACTTAGAGGCTTAACTTTTGTCTTGGCCAGAGTGAGGCGTGTATTTCTCTGCCCGTGGTCAGCCAGGCTGAAAACGAGGAGGAGGAGAAGGGTTCATTCATAAACAGGAGAGCGCTCACCCCATCTGCTGCTGCCTCTGCTGCCCAGGCTCTGACAGAAGCTCTCTCCACGCTGAGCACAGGGGGAGATGAAATCCTGCTCTCTCCCAGCCCCGTCCAAGAGTGAAACCATCTGCAGCAGCAGCAGCCACAGCTTGGGTTTCATTTCTTGTGTGCCAAGGGCTCCATTCAGGCGTCGTTGCCGCATCAGCCACAAGGCTGAAGGACCCCAAGGGTTTGGGGAAGGGTGGAAGAGCATGAGAGGGGATTTAAACTGTCCGTATTAACAGATCCTGTGTTATCTGCACCTTCTGAGGTGCAGTGAAGCTGTAAGGGCTCCAGGAGGAGCAGGCACTGAGGATTAACCTGACTGCGGATAGGAATCAGCCAGGTGCAACATTTCCAACTGCAGCACGGCTGTGCCCAAGCCCAAAATTGCTGTGAAACACGGGGGAACCACAGCAGCCACGGAGGCAGCTGAGGAGGTGACATGGGGCTGTCAGAATTCAACTTACAGGAGGTCAAAGAGTCACAGAACTCAATTTATTTGTGTCTAACTACAGCCACAGATGTGATGCTTGCCCATATTTGCACAAGAGAATGTTGCACGGGAGAGTTCAAGGCTCAAATAATCAAAACTGTCCGAATTCCCCTTGGATTTGACAAAACGTGAGTGTTTAATAAACTCAGAGATGGTTTTGGAAGGTGTTACTCTGCATCCACAATGCAGGTACGTAAAATTCCACTTGGCCAAGGGATCTTTCCTGAAAACCCCAGCCTTTAAATCAAACTAAACTAAGGGTGGTCCCCAATCTACGAATCCCACGTTCCACACAATGGATAGAGATGAGTTTTAGGGGGATTTGAAAGACATCTAAAACTTGATTCTGAACTCTGCAGCAATGCCCAAGTTGGTTTTCTTCCAGGGGTTGAAGTTTGGTGCTTTGTTTTTAGACACACTTGTAGAAAACCTGTAGATGATGAGAGAAAGCGCTTTAAAAACCTGGATTAAAACCATTTAAAAACCATAAAGGTCACCCAACCCCCTCCCCCTCAGGGTAAAGCTCTTCATCCCCAGGAGGAGACGAGGGCAAAGCGATTTTGGGGAGGCTGGTGGGTCGGTGAGGCAGGAGCAGGGAATAGCTGCAATCCTTTGGGCAGCTCCAGGCCACGTTCCTGCTCTCCCTGTGCCCATCCCTGCTCCTCCCTGCCTGCCCAGCATTAAAAGGGAGGCTCCCACTGGGCGCCTCCGTCACGCTCACGTCAGTCCTTCCCCAGCTCAGCCCAAATCCTCAGACCCCCACGGCTCAGAGGGTCTCCAACAGAGTGGTTTCAGCATCGTGAGCTACACAGAAAGCCCCAAAACGTGCCAAAAATTCGCATTCTTGCATGTTTGTGTCCTCCTTAGCTCTGCACGATCGCAAACCGACACTGAAATGCATCCTCAGCCAGGGTAACTGGGATAAATTCATGGCAATGTTTGTTAGTTTTACCTGAAGTTGCACAGGAATGTCCAAATTAATTCCAAAGGCATTAAGTTCCAAGGCTGCTGCAGCTCCTATCACCTTTAAAGTATAATTTGAATTTAAAAAAAAAATAAAAATTACGTATCAGCAGCATCCTGTTGGTCCTGTGGCAATGTGGAAATGTGGGAAAGAAAAGAACAAAAATGATCTCGTCGAGAGAGGAAAGAGTCTTTTACTGCTGGGTCAAAACCAACCCCACAACAGCTTCCCTGAGCTCATGGAGGGGGAGAGGTGTGCTCATCCCTGGAGCTAACGGGGGTTTAAGGCTTTTGGGGTATGGGGAACATATTTTCTCTAATAGCTGTGATGCCTTTTGGGACACCTAACAGCAGAGTCAGACAGAATTAAGGCAATAGAAAGCATTTCTATTTTTTGAAGGGCCTTCGTGTACAGTTAGGGCAGACAAAGCCCCCCCGGGGGCTACACCCTAAAATGGAAAATGAGTCATGGGTTGTCACACTTTTTGGTCCATTTGCATGTTGGGGTTAATCTTCCAATTATACAGCTCCAGGTAATGAACTCATTGACCCCAAGTTTTCTCCCCCAGGCTCACTTTTGTTCCCATCCCTGGGCCCTGAGGCAGTGAGGAGTCCTTGGTGCCCAGGCCTGGAGAGGAATTGTTGTGTCTGCCCAAAATGGGAGAGCAGCAGCTGACACTGAGCATGGAGCTCAGAGTTACACACCAAAGAACTGCAGGCTTACAGACAGATATATAAAATATAAAAGCTCAAACCCTACGGTTGCTTCCAGGGCTGCTGAGAGCAGACAGAGCCCAGCAGTGGCACCAAATGCTCCTGACAGCGTCGGGCAGGGACAAAAAGCAGAGTGCAATGTGGCAAACCGAGCCCGCAGCACTGGGAGGAGCAGGGGGATTTAAAATCCAGCTGAGCCCAGCTCAAACACACAGCCCAGCCACTGCAGGCTCAGGAAAGACACAGAGAGGAGGAGCGGGGTTTGTCTGCGGTCTGCGTGTTCAAATCTGGTGGGAAAAGTAAGAGTAAGTGACCATATGGAAAGGGGAATTGGATCAGCATCTCCTCTCCGCCTGCCACAGCCCCGCGGCGGCTCCATCGCCATGGACACGGGGAGGACGCGGCAGGAGCGAGCTGGAAAAGGTCACTGCTGGAATGTGGCCGAGGAGCGGGGGCTCTGCACCAGCTCTGCAGCTCGGAAGGAAGAAATGGAGCAGAAATTCCTTCTCAAATCGAAGATGTTTGCAGGCAGTCTCCAAACACAGAGTTCATCCCAACACAGACCAGGACCCCCCCCTCCATCTCCAGCTTGCCTCTATTTCCAGGAGCAGACACCAGGCCAACGAAACCCAAGCATTTTACACATTATTTCATTTAATCCCTTGCACACAGGGACACCAAAAGCACTGAGAATTTGTACAGTCCTGAACGCAGCAGAACCAACCCCTAATTTAATAGCAGACACTGACGTCACCCAGCTCACCCCCAAAGAGGATTTGGCTCCCTCAGTTAAATTTAGCTGCTGTTAACAGGCACCAATTTCCCTGCCTGTGCATTAATAGATTTATTCCTCCCTCTGGCTGCAGCATTCCCGGAGCTGGAGGTGACAGGAGCGAAGGTGCCAGCGTGCCCAGGGTGGCTGGAGCTGCAGGTGGGACCTCAGGAGGGCAGGATGGAATACTGACTTCCAGCAGAAATCATTTGTAATGATAATGTTACAAATATATTTGTAACAAGAAACAGGATCCCAAAGGTTTGGGTGAAGAAGCCCTGCGCTGCCACCGCCACTTGGCCACTCCAGAAGAAGATATTTTGTGGGATTGTGGAATGGGTTGTGCTGGAAGGACCTCAAAGCCCATTTAGTGCCACCATGGCAGGGACAGCTCCCATGTCCCAGGGGCTCCAGCCTGGCCTGGGGCACTGCCACAATCCAGGGGCTGCTCTGGGAATCCCATCCCAGCCCCTCCCCACCCTCACAGCCAGGAATTCCTTTCAATATCCCATCTAAATCTCCCCTTTTCCATTTTGAAGCCATTCCCTGTGTCCTGTCCCTCCGTCCTTTGTCCCTAATCCCTCTCCAGCTCTCCTGGAGCCCCTGCAGGCCCTGGAAGAGGCTCTGAGCTCTCCCTGGAGCCTTCCCTTCTCCTGTGGGCCCTTCCAGGGATCCAGGGGCTGCTCTGGGAATCCCATCCCAGCCCCTCCCAGGGAGGAATTTCATCCCGAAAACCCCATCCGAAGCCCGCTCTCAGTCAGTCTGGGCCGTTCCCTGTGTCCTGTCCCGCTCTGTCCCCGGTTCCCCGTGGGTTCCTCCAGGCACTGGCGGTCACAGCTCGGTCCCCCAACCCTCCAGGCTGAGCCACGCCAGCAGAACAAGCACAAAACGCTTCCCAGTTCTTTCAGCCAGCAGGGATAAGAGGCAGGGAAGGTTCCCAGCTCTCGCTGTGCATTTTTTTGGGAAGCCAAGGGCCCTGCTTGTGAATCCCACTGGTGCCATTCCCGAGCTTTCCCGGGGCTGCCTTTTCCCACTGCTGGAGCAACGCAGCAGGAGCTCCCTGCATCCACGGGGGAGGGTGGGGATGGTGCAGGACCCTCTCCCAAAGTGTCCATTCCACCTGTCCCAGGTGTGGCAGCGTTCCCACAGGTGAGCTGGAGACAACTGCACCGGGATGGGAACGGTGGGAGAGGCTCCTGCAGCAAGAGAAGGAGTTTCCCCTCAATTTTAAATCATTATTTAAAAGATCAGGATGTCTTACTCACCTCAAAACACTCCAATAAAATTTCCCTCCAGGCTTTTTTTGGGTGCAGGAGTTTTTGGGAAAGAAGGGCCAAACAGGGGCTAAAATACAGTCTGGTTAAAGTGACACTGATTGATGTAATTTGAGTTTTGGGGGTGAAGAGGTTGGAGGAAACAGCTGTAAAATATTTTATTTGGACTCGTGCAATTGAGATATCCCAGAATTTCTCCTTTAAGTTCTTTTTAACTGCATTAGATGAAGTCAAACATGGCAAAGCTACAGAAATGTGGTTGGACATGGCCTTAAAGGCCTTTTCCAGCCTAAATGATTCCATGATTCTGTTTGGAAATGAAACACTTCAATTTGAATCATTCAAATATCTCTATTGTCACATTTAAAAAAGTGTTAAATACATAAAAAAATATCTACATGAAAATAAAATTAATATTTTGAACCAAAGCAGCTGCGGGGACCGTTCTGAAAATGCTGGAAAACGAAGTGTGTGTTTATCTTTTCCCTCATTCAGTCCTGCTGCTGATTAACATCACTGTGACTTCAGAGCAGATTTTGGAGCCCAGTTTAATCAGTTTGTGCACAGCCTCTTGCAGGGTTTTCATCTCCATGGCTTGGGTTACTCAGAGGACTTTCTAATGCTGAATGTGTGGAGAAGCAAATAATTTCAACCAATAGATGAGAAAAAAGCAGAAAAATAAATATTTTCCTTGTTTGCTCCCAAAATGTGTTGAGAAAATGTGTTTCTGGGAGACAAGGCCTCAGCACCAGCCGGTTTTCCTAAGGAAAACACCTCCCTGGCTCTCTGAGGATGTGCAAAGTGTGCACAGGAGACAGACAAATTCCCCCTCCAAGCCCTGGGAAAGACTCAGGGAACAGCTCAAGGCATCCGAGGCGAAACACCTCCAGCTCCCAGCAAATTTATCACAAGTGAGAACACAGCAAAAGCCAAAATTGCTTGGCGAGGTGGCAATTTATAGCCAGGCTGAGGCCTCGGTGCCGTGTTAGCGCCGAGTTTAGCGCGTTCCCTCTGCCCCAGGCGCTCGCTCCCCTTCCCCACCTGAGGATTCCTGTCTACCAAGTTCCACCCACGCGGAAAAACAGGCAGGAAAACATCCCTGCTGCAATGCCCTCAGCCTGCTGTGTAAGCACACGGGCCCCAGCTGAAGCACAGGCAGGTAGCACAGCAGTAGCAATCACAAAAATTTTGGAGCACTGCACAGGGGGGTAATACCGGTGCCTCCATCCCAAATCCTGGGATATTCCCCGAGCGGGATCTGCAGGCGAACACCCACTGCTGCACGGAGCCAGCCAAGCTGCTCTAATCCAATTTATGCCCACTCTGTGTTTGCCACCAGCTCTGCCAGCCCACGGCACCTCCTCCCTGCTCCCACACGCATCTGGTCACCAGCTCTTCCCTTCCCAAACAAAGTCCAGCCAACTTCCCCGGGTTGATGTCACATCCACATTCCCTGGGAAAAATCCCCTCCGCCCAGGATTTTTCTCCTGGGAAGCCGAGAGGCCTCAGAGGAAAAGGAAAACAATCCTTATCTCATTTGCTTCTCCTGTGTGGAATGTGTTTGGAGATTGTTTACCCACAGGTGATTGTGTCGTTGGATTCTGCTGTGAGTTGTTTTCACTCTTTGGCTAATCAGTGCCAAGCTGTGTTGGGACTTTGGAAAGTGCCAGCCCCAGTGATCTCTGTCATTTGGGGCTGACCAGGGGTTTCAGGAGGTGCAGATGAGCCTTGTGCCAACCCCAAACCATGCCAAATGATCTCTAGGTCATTTGGGGCTGACCGGGAGATTCAGGAGGTGCAGATGAGCCTTGTGCCAACCCCATGCCAAATGATCTCTGTCATTTGGGGCTGACCAGGGGTTTCAGGGGGTTAACACAGACCTTGTGCCAGCCCCAGTGATCTCTAGGTTTTTGGGGCTGATTGGAGGTTTCAGGAGGTTGACACAGACCTTGTGCCAGCCCCACTGATCTCTAGGTTTTTGGGGCTGATTGGAGGTTTCAGGAGGTTGACACAGACCTTGTGCCAGCCCCACTGATCTCTAGGTCATTTGGGGCTGACCAGGAGATTCAGGAGGTGCAGATGAGCCTTGTGCCAACCCCAGTGATCTCTTGGTCTTTTGGGGCTGACCAGGGGTTTCAGGAGGTGCAGACAGGTCTTGTGCCAGCCCCACTGATCTCTAGGTCATTTGGGGCTGACCAGGGGTTTCAGGAGGTTAACACAGACCTTGTGCCAGCCCCAGTGATCTCTGTCATTTGGGGCTGACCAGGGGTTTCAGGGGGTGCAGATGAGCCTCGTGCCAGCCCCACTGATCCCAAACCTTCGGCTGCCTGCCCACAACTCCACGTGTTTCTTCTGCAGAGCCCCGCAGCTCTGCATCTCCCATATTCACACATCTGCAGGTATTCCACACCTCCCAGGCCCCCTGTCACATCAGCCCCAGCTGGGGGCCAGGCTGACAGAGCCCCAGCCTCCCCAGCCCTTCAGAACCTCACTGAGTGTGTTTTGTTTCCTCCACAGAGCACAACTCATGACTGTTTGGTATTTTTTTTTTATGCTCCCTCCCCATGCACGGCTCAGGCAGCCCCTTCTCCTTCTGTCTGCCCATCTGTGGATGGGAGGGAGCAGCTCCCTTCCCCACGGTGGCAGATGCCTCCTGAATGCCGAGGTGGAGCCCAGGCACAGGAGAGCTCTTGAACCCTGGCTGGGGTTTTGGTGAGACAGCCCCAGGCAGGGTGGGAATGTGAAATTCCAGCTGCTGAGCTCAGCTGGAGTGGCTGCCTCTGCTGCTGAGCCATTCCTGGTGACGTCTGGGCAGCACAGCCACCACCCCTCAGGTTTAACAGAGCTGCTGCCCCGTTTGGGCTCAGCAGAAACGCCCCCAGCATCATTTCTCTCACCCTCCTCAGAACTAAAACCTTCCACAGGTCTAAATTTAAGCCAAGCCTAGCACAACTCACCCAGTGTCAGCGTCCTAAGCAGCCCAGCAATGACACCAAAGGCTCCAGCTGAGCCCTGTGGGTACCATCCCCAGTCTGTTTTCCAGGAATACAGCATTCCCAGGCAAATGCTTCCCTCCCAAGCACTCCCTGTGCTCTGCAGGGCTATGGAAACGCTTCCCTCCAGGGAGCAGGTGCCATATGGGTGTGTAGGCTCAATTAGCACATGCTGACAGATAGCAAGACACTTCAAAAAAAAAAAAAAAAATGAAAAAAAGAAAAAGAAAAAAAAAATCCCAAGCCTTGGCAAGCTAGGAAAGTTTCTCTATTGATTATGTCATGTTGCATCTTGTGGTGCCTTAACTTCAGAGGTTTGCTGGGAAAGAAAGGGAAAAAATCAGAGGAGAGATGGAAAGGAAAAGATGGAGAGGGCTCCTGGAGGAGGCAGAGGGATGGGAAGGAGCAGCAAAGCTGTGGAGGAGCTTCTTGCCAGGTTCCCCTGCCAAGGGTGGGCAGAGGCCCTCCTGGAGCAGACGTTTCATTACTCACACATCTCTGACTGCCCAAACTGATCTTAAAGCACTTTGGCATGTCCCGAGGGTCACCAGGGATGGCTCCCTCCCTGCATCCGTAAGGGAACGGCTCTGAACCCAAATTAAACCAGAACGGCTTAATAGCTTCTGAAAATTGACAAATCTGAAAGAGCTGATTTCTTATTCCCCCCTTGTCCAGCCAATTAGAACAGGAGAAAACAGCAAGGTTTTCTCTCTGAAGTGCTGAGGAATCTTCAAAACTTCTCCAGGAGAAAACTGGAGAGACCCCAGGGGAATGCCCCATGGCCTCTCCCTTTATTCCAATAAAGCAAAAGGACTCCTCTGTCTCCTTTTTGGACATAAACCTCTGATGTTTGTGGATTAATTTTCCTCTCAAAGTGAATTCAGAATTGGTGGGGAGGGAAGGCAGGAGCTGGGCAGGGAGGCAGGGCAGAGCAGGGGCACTGCAGCAGCTCAGGGCTCTGCATTCCTGACCCACCCAGCAGAGCAAATGGAGGAAAACCCAGCAGGAATCAAAATCTCGGCAGTGAGGTGACAAGCACAGCTCCCCTCCTCCGGAGCAGCACCCAGCTGCATCCGCAGGGCTTTTCCATGGAATCTGCTCCTGCTCCAGCTCTGTCAACACCACACATGGCACCTGCACAGGTGGCAATTGGAGGGTGACAAAAAGCATTTTCCACTCCTGCCTCTCTGTCAAACACAGGGGATGAAATTAAAGGGTGAAAGCCACGCTGTCCATGGAGATACCGAACGTGCCTAGGAAAGAAAACAACAACCCCTGGCTGGGCCTGCGGAAATGCCAGAATAAATAAACACCTGGAGGTGTTCACTGGGTCACTGAGTGCAGCAGGGAGCACGGGGGGTTTGGAAGTGGGAGAGGCACGTGAAATGTGCCACGTTCACCCTCCTGTGAAAATTTAAAAAGTTTAATAAAGGACAATAGGAGACAAGGACAGTAAAGCAAAAGGTTACGATCCTGTCTGCCCCACAGATCCTGAAATCCAGCCCCATAAATTCCTTCTGCCCCATAGATCCTGCCCTAGAGATCCCCTGTACCCCAGAGATCCTGAAGACCCCCCTGTTATCTTGGGGATGCCCCTTGAATATCTTTTCCCTTCCATCAGCCTGTTGCATATTCATAGACCCTTATGCCTATCCATAAACTAGTTTCCATATTCCAGGAACTATTTTACATGGCTCCTCCTCAGATCTGCCTTTTCAGAGCACGTGTGTTTCCCGGCTGTGGTTTTGCCTCCTTCTCCTTATCCCTTCCAGTCTTGGTCCATATTTTCTTCAGGTGGCAGATGCTGATAGATGGCACATCAATAGCAGGGTCCTCATTACATGCTCACTGGATGTCATCCTGACCAAACAGACAGTTCACATGTATGATGTGTATGAATATGCAACAGGCTGTTGCTTTTAAGGGCTAATCCTCTGTTAATATGTTTCCTTTTTCAGACTTATTTTGCCCAGAAAAAGGTACCCTGGCTGTCCGTAACTCTTTGTTTTTATTGTCTCATACAAAAAAAATGAATTCTCATATTGACAATTCTCAATCTCTAAATCCTAATTGCCCAAATTTTTGTTACTCTAATTATAACCATCTCATTACTATTAAACTTTTAAAAAACTCTGAAAGCAAGTGACCGGCGCTTTTCGCGTTCCTCGCGCCAGAAGTTCTCCCACCCGGCGCTCAGCTCCTTCCCCGCCGCCCCACATTTCCCTGCTCCTGCTGGGAAATGCACGCAAAAAGGGCTCGGGGCAGGAGCAATTAAGGTTATTTCCCTCCCTCCCCTGTGTCTGTTTTTTTTTGGTTTTCTTTTTTTTTTTTTTTTTTGGTTTGGTTTGGTTTGGTTTGGTTTTTTTTTCCCGTATTTCCCCCCCAGAAGCCAGAGCCTTCATCCCACTCCTGGTGCTGCTGCAGCTCCGTAGATTCAAAAAAAAAACCAGAACAAAATCATTAAATATGGAGAGGAAAAAGACAGTTTTAGACTAATATGGACCAATATGGACAAAAGAGAGATTGCTTTATTTTCGATGAAGCCACAAGTTGTTGCAAGCAAAACCGAATCCCCTAAAACCATAATATGCTCTTTATACCCTTTTTAGTTTCTCCAGTAAATTTATCATGTTGTTTTCATCGTAATGATGTTTTATTAGTCCATTGAGTTAATTAAGAACATATTCCTGTTAAGATTGATTTTTGTTTTGTCAATTCCACCTGCCAGAGAGGCTGGGGGAGAAACTTCCAGAAGATTTTGGTGCAGTGGCCTGGAGTAAAATTCCACCAGGGCTGAGATGCAGCAGAACAGCAGAATTCCGGTTATTTCCATAAAACAACAGCCCTGGGGAACTCAGCAAGGACCAAGGAGTGGTGGGTGGTGCCTGCACTGTGCAGACAGGAGATAATTCACCTCCCCCTGCTAGGCCTGACCTGAAACACTTCAAAACAACACCAAGTTTTGATGGGACCAATTGTTTCCTTTCCCTGGGAGAACGTTAACTGAGATATAAAGTAAAATTGTGGGTTTCAGCAGCTGTGAACAAACCCTTGTGCTCTGCTGCATCAGGAACTCTGAGATAACTGAGCTCCTCTGACACGTTCAGTTACATTTTAATCGTATCCCAAAAATACCAAATTCCTTCAATTTGATTACAATTGAGAAGAAATCTGTCGGAGAGGTCTTTTCCTGACGTGCAGTTCCAGGGCAGTAGATTTTTCAGGGATTTAATTATTCACAGAAGCACAAATCCAACCTTCAGAAATGATCCTAGCACGAGGCCCATGGAATCCAGCTGATATTAAACACCAGCAGGGCTCCATTATCAGTTTTTGGATCTGAACATGGTAATATCAGCTATTCCTCTTTTATATTAAAGCTGGATCTTCGGGAGAGAATTCCTTCCCTCGGCAACGCTGGTAAATGTGAACTCCCTGGAATTTTTCAGTCCCACATCCATTATGGATGAGATTATGATCTGCTCAGCAATAGCAGGGGAAACCAGAGAGAGACAAAAAGATTTGTTTTGGAAAAGATTTCTTGTTCTCAGGGAGAAAACATACAATATACATGAAAAAATATACTTGGAGTAACACATCAGGTCATCTTCCACGGGATGCAAGAATCTGGTTTGGTGTTTAGAAAGAACTGAATTTTGCACAGCAAAACAACACCAAAATATTCCTGATTTGCCTACCTGTGAGCAGCCCTCCCTTGAAAAATGTAAATTATAAATTTCCCTGCTTTCCCAGCAAGCAAAGTTCTGTAAACCAGGCTTACCTTCGGCTTTAAATGAATGTTTACGTTGATAAGTAAATTGAAAATTACATCTCCTGCATGCATTACCCACGCTAATTCCACAGCCCTGGCTGCAAATATTGACAGAGCTCTAACTCATTCATTAGCCCAGATACTTACAAATAATTTGGATACTCCCAGTTTATGTCAGCTCCATTCTCCATGCTGGGATCAGGCACGAAAGGGCAGCAAAGCAACACAACTTTGCATTTCTGCTTTGAACTCCCAGGGCAGGAAGGTGGATGTGTGTATTAAGGCTGAAAATGGAGATTTAACTAATTCTGGCAGTTCATGGAGCTGCTGTTTTCTACCTTCCCCTAAAGCAGCTGCTCCTTCCCACTCCTGGCCTTTCCCCAGTCCATTTGCAGCTGGATTCACCAGCTGGGAGCACAAACAGGGAATTTGGGGCAGTAAACTGGGAAGCTGCTTGTCTTAGGCTGGGGTGTGTGTTCTATTCCCATCTGTCAGAGCTGGGGCAGTTCTCTCCTGTTGCACAAACCATGAACAGATCCAGCTCTGGACAGAACCAGGACTGATAACACCCAGGCCTGGCCCCAACCTGAGCAGGAATTCCAGCCCAAGCAGGAATTCCAGCCCCTTGAGCCTGGGACTGGAGTGAAAGTGAACTGTAAATCATTCCCAAGGCACTTGCAGATAAGGCCTAAACTAATTAATATCAGAATTATTGATGCACAGCAAATATTTTGCAACGAATTTATCTGAAACTCTGCCACCACTTCCCCTTTTCCCAGCATTGATTTATAAATCATTGAACAAACAGTGGCATGTCCAATAAATACTTTATGAATGTTTGCCAGCCATTTATCTTACATAATATGATATAAATACATTGCAAATACCACAATGTTTGAGGAGACTGTTTATAAATTACAACTTGAATATCACCAACAGTTTATTGGAGTGTTGCTCCCTTTGTCCAACACAAGGAATTTAAAAGGGATTTTCCAACCCAGGCCCTTCTATGATTTTATGACAAGACTTTATGATGTATTTTGCTCTAAATTATTGTGGCCACATTTTCTATCCCAGCAGGACCCTGACATCACCGTATTTGCCGACCTGCCCTCTCTTTCAACCCTAAATCCCAGGAGGATTTGGGAGGAAAATGCTTTCTTTTCCCTCCCTCATCAGGCTCTCAAGATGCCCTGGATCCCGCTGTTCTGAGCACGCCCTTTTAGCAACGAGAGCCCTCCAGAGCTCTGGGGAGCCCGAGGCGCTGATTGAAAGTCACGAGCTGCTGGAGTTTGTGCCTTATCAACTTGATTTTCCTCTGCCTTTTTAATACACAAAATATCACCGGGGGGTAGCAGGGGAGGGGGGCGGGCACGGAGGCCTGGTTTGACTTTGTCGCTGATTTCCAAAATCCGTCACTGAGAGCAAGCTGGCAAAGAGCTGGGTTCAGTCACAGAGTCACCGGGTTGGAAGAGACCTTCAGGATCATCGAGCCCAACCCAGCCCCAGCACCTCAAACCAACCCTGGCACCTGAGGGGAAAAAAGGAGGGGGGAAAAAAGGAAAAAGGCTTTTTTTGGCATGTAAATGAATCCCGTTTTTGGCACTGAATTCACAGAATCCCTGGGTTGGAAGAGACCTTCAAGACTGAGTCCAGCCCAGCCCCAACAGCTCAACTCAGCCCTGGCACCAGTGCCACGTCCAGGCTTTGTTAAACACACCCAGGGATGGTGACTGCACCACCTCCCCGGGCAGAACATTCCAGAACTTCATCACCCTTTCTGTAAAGAACTTTTTCCTGATATCCAACCTAAATTTCCCTTGGGGCAGCTTGAGACTCAGAGACTGAGAGAACCCTGCCCCAGGCACGGGTGGGTTGGTACCAGCCTGGGATCTGTCCTGGTGTGTCCCCTGGCTCCAGTTAGGACTGACAGCATTCCCTGCTAGGCCTGGTTTACTTTAAGCTGCCCACGCTTTATTAAATCCCAGCAGCAGGGCCCCAAGGCCAGGAACAGGCTCTAAGTGCTGCTGGAATAACTGCATGGAGCAAATGAGGGACATTTGGTGTTTTACTCCACTTGGGACCCAGCTCTGCCGTGCATTCGAGTTTCTTTATTGGGGTTTTCTGCTTAACTCTTTCACAGGATGGGGAGGTTTTTATCAGAGAGTCATGGAATGGTTTTTAATCAGAGAATCATGGAATTGTTTGGGTTGGAAGGGACCTGAAAAATCCATTTCCAACACCCTGCAGGGACACTGTCCCAGGTTGCTCCAGACCCCATCCAACCTGGCCTTGGACACTTCCAGGGAAGGGCCAGCCACAGCTTCTCCCCAAAAAGGGGCAGGTTTATTCTTATTTTTAATTTATTCTCATCCTTATCATTCTGATAATGACACTTTTAAAAATCAAGATAATCAAACCTCATCTTCTCAGTGATGAGCAGGATCTCTGGGGATAACAACACTTCCTGCTCTTGCCCTGAGGAATGGGTGGTGTGTCCCTGAAATCTGCTGTCCTCCATTTTCTGGGGATCAAGGACGGTTTTTAATTCCTGCCCTCCAACAAACCCAAACTCCAAGTCAGTCTGAGCCTTCTTTATTGCTCTCACTCTTATGAGGAAGGCATTAATATCAGACAGGTAATTTATTTTTCTTAATTTAAGGCAAGGTTCCAGCTTGATGGACTCCCAGCCCCACCAATCCCCCCCTTCCTTTCTACAGCTTTAAAAAAGTGACAAGTGACATTTAAAGGAGCCAAAACCACCTAAAAATTAATAACTTTCAATACACACTACATTGGAGCCTTAAATCTTCATGCAGCTTGAAAATATCTATAAAAGCACTAGATTTGCGATGGCCATCGTGCCAAATTCCTTCAGGGACTTTTTCCTGTGGGGAGTCAGGATGAAATTGTGTTTATCAATCTTCGGAACACTTGCAATTCATTACTGAAAAGGGCAGCTTATTCCAAAAGATTTTTAAATCTCACAGCAAAATATTGCCAGCCTTGGAAATAACTGGGAGCAGGAGAAGTGCTGGGACAGGCTCTGGGATGCAGATCCCACCCCAGCATTCCCAGGACAGAGGAATTTCAGTGCCCCATGGACATTTCCAAGGTGACTATGAGTGAAAAGCAGCATCTGATTTCCACCAAGAATCCCCCAGATTCTTGGAGAATCTGTTGCTTCGACCCATCAGCAGTTGGGTTTTTTTTTTTTGCAGAAGTTCACAGCTTTGGTTGGAAGCTCAGCAGCTCCTCTGGGGGCTCTGTGACCTCAAGATGCCACCAAAGCCACCATTCCCTGACGAGGTCCCTTCGTTAACGCCCCTTTGCTGGGAGAGGAGCACCATCAAAGTCTCATTTTTAATTTTTGGGTCTTACCTGGAGACCTGTTGAGTTTCTCCATTCTCCCTTGCAGAGCAGCCACTTCCCTCACCAGAGCTGTGTGAAGAGGAGTAGAAAGGCCTGGCCTAAAGAGAGTTTGGACACGGCCTGAAGCTGAAGGTGCAACAGGATCACATGAATCCAGGAACTGAGGCTTCAAAAAGAACACAACAAATACAAAACTCGCAACAAAAGGCTGGGGATCAACACGTTGATCTTGGCTTTTGGCATTATGGCTGGAGAGCAAATTTTATATGAATTTATTTGTCTTTAATTGCAGGCAGGAGAATTAAATATTTGATTTTTGTGAAATCTGGAGCCCCACATCAGTTGGTAAAGAGCCCTTTTGGTCTGATCACTTGAGCTCAGCCCAACAGCTTCTGCTTTGATCCAAAGCAATCCAGGACACAAATTTTTGGCTCTTCCAGACCTTTAGCACTTGAGGAAGGTTTAACTTCATGCCATCAACTCATTCTTGGAGCATTTTCTCCTTTATTTTTAAGGATACAAATAAGAGTTATGGACTTCTTATCCAGACTGGCATCAGGGTATAAACAGAGGAAACCCAGCAACATTTTGGGCAGAAAACCATGAATTTACCCAGAGATTGTGCCCGCAGTAGTTTATTTTGTTCCCACAATTCCCACTAATTGCCAGGAAAATCTGTAATCTAATGTCAGTTCCAGCCATCCTCCAAATCAATGCTAAAATTAGGTTATTTTGAAATAAGGAAATAAAGAAGGGGGAGTTTGTTTAATTTTACCTTCTCTTTCAGTAGCTTTTCCCAGAACAGAGGGGGAAGTTGCATTCAAGACGATTATAAATGAAATTAAAAAATAAACAATATATTCTCCAATATCCACATGCCCAGCAGGTGGGGGGCTAAGGAAAAAACACACCAGACAAGAAATATTTCTGGGTGACATTTCCTTCCCCGGTCCTGGCAGATGCAGAACGATCCTCTCAAAAATTACACCAGAATTATACAATTGCCGTTAATGATCCTTACAATAAAAATATCTCCATTCTCATCCTTCAGGAGCACGGGAATGCTGTTCCCCTCTGGATATTTATTGGAATCCATCCTCCTGCTGACCTGGAGCTGACAGGAATGGGTGGGAGCTCTTTCATTTTCAGCTGCATGGGTCAGTGTTTTAAACTCGTGCTTGGAGCAGACTTTTCCCTCCATCCATGGCACTGCCAAGGCTGAAAGATCTCAGGAGATCTCATCTGGAAACTCCTCACCTGGATTTTCACTCCATTCTCTTTTCATTTCCTGCCCAACACTTAATTCTAAATGCATTACCTTCCGTGCTTCAGGTCCACTCTGTGTGTCCACGTTTCCCTGCCTAGCCCAGCACATCCATCCCCATCTTTCCTTGCCTTCCAGGGAAAAAGAAATCAGTTTTCCAGGTGAGAAACACAGGAGACAATAGAATATTGTGTCTAGGAGACAGCACTCAGCACTTGCAGGAATTCATTAAGCCTTGTGGCCAAGATTTTGTATAACACACCCAAATAAATACCTGAAATAATCACCAAATTCATTCTGTCCTAAACTTTGTCAATGTGTTATTCCCCCTCCAGATAAAAACTCATCCCTCGTGTTCTAATCTGAGTTGGTTTAGCTCCAGCTCAGGTTTGCAGATGAAAAACCTCCCTTCTGGTTAAAAACCCAACTTTTAGTTTAAAAAAAGGTTGTTTTCCCTCTCTTCCCCTCCCCCAGCCCCCAAACCACCTCTTTTTTTAGACAAACCAAACAAATTGAGCTTCTTCGGACTCAGGTTTTTTAAATTCAGAACAATTCCCTGATTTCCTTCCAGGAACAGGACCCAGCATTGTCCCCTCTCTCCCGTGTCACACACCCAGAGAAATCATTCAAACAGTAGCGTGGCTGTGGTATCCCAACCACAAAATAATATGTTTATTTTTTTTTTCCACCACTTCTTTTTTTTTTTTGTTTGTTTGTTGTTGTCATTTTATTGATAAAAACTACACAAAAACTAACTGATCATAATAATTAATAAAAAACAAAACCAAAACCCAAACCAAAAAACAACGTTACACATTCTGCTGTGTTTTAGAAATTGTGTCAGCCAGTGAGTTGCACTAAATGCTCTTTAAAAGATTTTCCTTCTGATCCATTTCAAGCACTTCACTTCCATTTTGGTTCCCAAACGTCCACAAATTTTGCTTAACAAGCATCACTGGCCTGGAAATCTGAGTCGTGACTCTGTTGCAGTATTTCCCCTTGTTTTTTTAGAGCCCAAAAAGGAATTAGAGTGTCAACAATGAAGCACAATGAAGATAAAAAAATCAAAAGCCCCCTCCATAGTGTACAGCCTGTGTCTTAAATGTACATGCACCCAAGTTTCTTTGTTTCTGTTGCATCAACTGCCAAGGTCCTTTTGGTTCAACATAAGCTTTAATGCCCATGTCTGAAGGTTGAAATATTAATGCTCAACCACTTTAAAAAACCAAAAAAAAAAAAAAAAAAAAAAGCCCAATTGAAAAACCAACCCCTGAAAGGAAAAAAGAAAATATAGAGCTATCTTTTGTTGGTTTAAAAAGAACAAAAATAGTCAACGGATCTTTGTAATAAACACTTAATAAGGGAACATGGCTGACCCTCCCCAGAGCCTCGCCCTCCCCACCCCATTTATTTTTACCTGTGGTTCTCCTTCCCTGGAACCGTGCAATGTAGAAAAATCAAATATACAAACAAAACTCTTAATCCATCCCTTTATGTAGCTAGAGTGAAATCTATTTGTTGCTGCCGTTGTTGCTGTTTGCTGTTGTTCTTTTTAATAAAGAACTCGACAATCTCTCTCTTTAATATTTACACCGAGGAATTTGTCTGAAAAGTTTAAAGCAAGGAAAATCCCGAAGTTCTCCGCGTGCGCTCCGCGCGCCGGCCTTCCCGCCGAGCGGAGGCCGCCGCCTGCCCTCGGAGCGTTTGCCGCTGGAACGTTGGGCTTGGAGCGCTTGCCCGGTCTCCTCCCAGACGAAAGGTCCCTCCCAGAGCTGTCCCCGGAGGTGGTGGCCCCCGTTAGTTGGGTATTCTCTCGATGTAGATGGCGGGCGCGGCGGAGCGCGCGATGGTGGCGATGAAGCTGTGGTCCCGGCCCAGGTCCAGGTTGGAGGTCTCCGCCGGCTCCCGGGACACCGTCTCGTAGCCCTTGTTGACGTGGAGGGGCTTGTGGGCCTGGCAGTAGCCGATCACGGGCTGGTCGTAGCTGTAGTAGGGTAAAGTCTTCATGTGGTGAGGGACCTGCACCAGAAACGGGACCAAAGAACAGCAGCCGTCAGCGCCCGGGCGAGCCTCGTGCTCGTGCAGCATCACCAGAAATCCCAAGGCGGCCTCAATCCCTCGGGATCAGCCCACGGGAGGGACCCCTGGGAGCTCCCAGCTCCCTGCAGAACATTCAGGTCCCTCTGGGGCAGCACTGCCAGGCTGGGAGAGCGCGGGTGTTCCGCCTGGAGGAGGAAGTGCTCCAGGGGGATCTTAGAGCCCCTTCCAGAGCCTCGAGGGGCTGATAACAAGGAGGGAGAGGGAATTTTATACAGACAGTGGTCTTACACTGCCACAGGGCACAGTTAGATGGGATATTGGGAAGGAATTCCTCCCTGGGAGGGTGGGGAGGGGCTGGGATGGAATTCCCAGAGCAGCTGTGGCAACCCCTGCATCCCTGGAAGTGTCCAGGGCCAGGTTGGAGCCACCTGGGACAGGGGGAGGTGTCCCTGCCTACGGCAGGGGGTGGAATGGGATGATTTTAAGGTCCCTCCCACCCCAAATTGTTCCAGGATTCCATGATCTGTGTCCCCACTCCTGGAAGGATCTCCTGCCTGGCAGTGCTGGAGCCAGAGCAGAGGGAGCTGCCCTCCCTCCCTCTGTCCCTTTCCCCAGTTTGTGGGCAGATGTTCAAACTGCTCAGTTCTGACTCTTTTGGATGACCCAGCTCTGAAAACCAAGCCAAGGGGTTTGTAAACCCGGCAGCTTCCAAAACTGACCCCTTTTTCCAGTGCCTGGAAAGGTGCTGAGTGCTTCCAGAGCGCCCAGAGCAGCCTGGGAATGTCAAAGGCAGAGGCAGCTGGCAGCAGGGGTGGTGCCAGCACAGCTGGAACATCTGTTTATTGCTTCCAGGACAAAGCTGCTCACCCAAGGTCACGGTTCCCCGCGTTCTTTATCTTCCAACCTCCCCAAGATAAACACTGTAAAGCAGCTCCACTGCTGCTCACCAGAGCTGAGCACATCCACACCTTGTACAAATGTATTTCCAAACCCTGCCAGATCCATCCTGAATCCCAGCTCTTCCTTATGTAAATCCTCAGAAACTGCCAGCCCCCCACCTGCTTTTTTTCTTTTTTTTTTTTTTTCCCCTTCCATAAATATTCTACGCTTGCAAATGTTAATCCTACGACTAAATATGATTTATGGCACAACATCAGATACAAATCTTTGCAGATAATTTTATCATCTGCAAGAGATGAGCTGATCAAGTCGAAAGAAATATGCTCTGAGGGAGAAAAACACATGTGGCAGGGGAGAGAGAGGCGAGAGTTGATTCTAACGCTGCCAGCAAACCTGAGCTCATTATAGCTGGAGATATCCTACACATAATCCAATCTTGGAACAAATGCCTTTTGATTTTCCAGGCTGAACTTTAAGTGAAGACCACAGAGATAATTTCTCCCAAATTTTCATTGCTCGGTGCTCTTCATCACCCCCCCAAAAAAAAAAAAAAAAAAAAGCATGGAAAAAGCAAAAGCATTAAAGCTAATTGGGAAATTTTGCAGGGTCAGAGTTCCTCTTGATGTGGATCCCCTGCAGAACACTGGAGAGATCCCAAAATCCTTCCAAGAGCTGGAATTCAGCTGCAAATATGATTTGACATGGCAGCTGAGTGGCAGGGACGCAGAGGACAGGCTGCTGGGCGGAATTCGATGGGACAACTGTGCTCGCTTGTGGATTCACAAGAACATGGATCTCCCCTGGAGAGAGCAGGATCCGTGCCAGAGCCTGTCAGGGCTGAGCTGGCCTCAGCTTTAAGGCAGCTCTTTATGATTCCATAAAAGCCAAGGAGTGTTTGTGTTCCGGAGGGCTGAGGGATGGAGGTCCTGGCTGGGCAGCAATAACACACAGCCCATTAAGCACCTGAGGCCTGGCTGCAGGCTCCAAACAGGAGTCAGAGTGTCACAGAGGCGTATTATAATACTGGCTTTTTGCAAATATTAAAATGGGTTTCGTATGTGTGGTGTTAAAGCGACTTTGTTGTAAAGGCATGGTTTTTATTTCTGTTGTTAATTAAGTTAGGTGTAGTAGTGGAAGAGCTGCTTGTGTTAAAATGCCTGTTGGGTGGGACAACACCCAGGGAACACAGGACGAGCACACCTGCACAGATCTGCCAACCACTCACCCTCTGAGGGCAGCGTAAGGGAAATTAAAGAAATAATGGTGTCAAATGGATGTGAGGAGCTTTGTCCTCCAGTGAAGATTAATGCAGAGATGCCACCAGCCCCTTCCACCTCTGGCAGCCCTGGGGAAGCCTCTTAGCCAAGGAAACAACCACGAGGGCAATTCAAACCTCCAAAATTTGAAGGAATTTTGAAAATTCCTTCAAAATTCAAAGTCAAAGGGAGGGCACCAGGACTGTCCCACAGAGTCCTGTCCTTCCCTGGCAAACAGCTCTGCCTTTGCAGGAAGACACAAGGGCTCGGATTTTGTTTGCACTGAGGTGACACCTGAGCCCCCAGAAAGCTTTTCCAGGACACAGCCTTGGCTGCGGGAAATGCTGCAATTGTGGGGACAATTGTGCCTGCACTCATCCAGGAAAATGATGGAGAACACTGGGGATGCTGTTCACTCTACACAAAGCTGTTACTATTCTATTTTTACAGATTCAGAGATCAACAAAACACATTCAATACCATCTAAGCTGCAGAGAATTAATTTTAGAAGTGTTTTTGTTCTAGGTTCTGAGGTAATTTCTTTTTTTTTTTTTTTTCACTCCTGCTATGGAACTAATACCTGAGACACTCAGATATAACCTTGCACAAGTCATTTTATGAGCTGTAAAATGAGAATCTTCAGTCCTGCCCCTGCTTGTCCTTGGAGTCTGGAGCTCTTTGAGGTGAGGACTGTTTGTGCAGAGACTGAAACAACCCAGCTGTGACCTAAGCTGGGCCTTTTCAGCTGCTTTGGCCTCCAAGAGACAAAAAAATAGAAATCAGAACAAATTCCAGTCAAATAAATTTTAAAAAAATCCAGACAAATAAACACAACCCTGGGATTGTGTCCTGAAGCACTGGGATGGGCTGGTGGTGGAGTCCCCATCCCTGGAGGGATTTAACGTGGAATCCTGGAATGATTTGGGTTGAAAATGACCTCAAATCCCCCCCAGTGCCACCCCTGCCATGGCAGGGACAGCTCCCACTGTCCCAGGGGCTCCAGCCTGGCCTGGGCACTGCCAGGGATCCAGGGGCAGCCCCAGCTGCTCTGAGCTGCTGTGTCCCTGCACAGCATTTTCTGAAGATCTTCCATTTATTTTTTTTTTTTCTTTTCATTTCCATTTTAATCTCTAAAATCAGCCCTGCCCAATTCTTACCTGAAGGACTAAAAGTTATTGCAGCAAGGAAACAGAAATCAGGAAACGAGCTCCAGAATCAGACACAACGAACATTTTGGGTTTGGCCCACACCTGGTACCAGGTGGAACTCTTTGCCAAGCTGTCCATCCTTCCCTGGGAGGGTGGGGAAGGGCTGGGATGGAATTCCCAGAGCAGCTGTGGCTGCCCCTGGATCCCTGGAAGTGTCCAAGGCCAGGCTTGGGGCACCCTGGGACAATTGGAGGTGTCCCTGTCATGTCAGCAATGGCTTTGAGGTCCCTTCCCACCCAAACCATCCCATGGTGATTTCATTATTCTATCCAAAATTGCAAGCAGTTAATGAAGCAAAGCCTGGAGTCGTTCCCCTGTGAGAGGTGGAAGTGTTCAGCAGGTTTTGGGCTCTGGGCCTGGATTAGTTTCCCAGTATTGACTTCTCAAGCCCACACCCCACAGATCTCCACTCTAAATGCAAGAAATGTTCCATCCAAGCAGCCACACACTTCAAACAGAGCTCCTGTAAGGAACACAATTTACATAAGTCCCCAGCTACGGGAGGAAGACAAAAGATTTAGCGGTGGGAGTTTAAGGAATGCAAATCCTCCTTGTTGAAGTCCAAGTGACACTGGAGAGGTTCCCAGCTCAGCAGCTTTGATGCAGCACAAGTGCTCCCCTCAAAACCAGCTGCAGTAGCTGGAGCTACCCAAAATTCAGGTTGATTCTGGCCTGCATTGAAAAGGTGTTACTCAAAGTTCAGGGAGATTCGGGCATGCATGAAAAAGGTGTTACCCAAAATTCAGGTTGATTCTGGCCTGCATTGAAAAGGTGTTACCTGAAATTTATGGAGAATCTTGTCTGCATTGAAAAGGTGTTACCAAAATTCAGGTTGATTCTGTTCTGCATTGAAAAGGTGTTACCCACCCAAAATTCAGGGAGAATCGGGCCTGGTGTTAAATGGTGTTACCCAAAATTCAAAACGGTGTTACCCAAAATTCAGGTTGATTCTGGCCTGCATGAAAAGGTGTTACCCAAAATTCAGGGAGAATCTGGCCTGCACGAAAAAGGTGTTTTCCAACATGCCCTGCCCACTTTTCCTCTGACAGCCTCCACTGATGTTCTGCTCAACCCTCAGGCATCCAAACATGCAAATGCAGGTACCCTCACTGCAATCTGGGTCTTTTGTTTTGGTTTTTTTGGTTTTTTTGGTTTTTTTTTTAATGTTTCTTTGACACAGCACTGAATTCTATCGGTTCTACTTAGGCTGAAAATGTCTGGGAGTTAATCAGCTGTGATTATTACACAAGAAAGTTCTATTAAAAATAGTCAGAGTTTAGAATTCAGCCTGGACATCTGTTTTTTGTAGGTGAAGCCATCAAAACCTAGATTTTTAGCCAAACATCAATTAAAAATATTTATTCTGGAACTTGGGAAGCACAGCAGTAAGGATATTGCCATATTCCCACTGGAATTGGGGAGCTTTCAAGGATTTTGACTGGGGTCTGAGTGATGCCAAGTGACCTCGTTTTCAGAGTGCTTTTCTCTCTCTCTCACCTCTCCTGTGTTAAACACTCACACATTCTTAATTCCTTGCTCAGACTCCCAACAGGACACCTCAGACAAGCTGGAATCCAGCCCAACATGATGTCTAGGATGTGACACCTCCCTGCCAGGTAATTCCAGGAGGGAATACCAAGTTCTGTGCCCAGCTTCAGCTCCTGCTCGGGTGTTTCCCTCTGTGCTCACAGCAGCAGCCTCGTGGCAGTGCAGCCTGGATCAGGCAGGCATGACCTCTCTGCCTCGCTTCAGCCAGATGAAATCACCCATCTCAGGTTGAAACAATTCCCTGGTGTTTGTTAAATCAAACTTTGGCCGCCCAGGTTTTGGGAACGGGTCTGTGCTGTGTTGGAAGTACGATGAGTTTGTTCTTTGTGCTCATTTTGGAAGACGGATCCCTCAGCATCCATCATCCTGCAGAGCAGGAAGGTCTTTGTGGAGACTCAGGAATGGCCGTGGCTGTCTGGGTGACTCACTGCCAGAATTCCCAACAGGAGACAGGGATGTAATCTATGGAAGGACCGGCAAGCCCAGCAGTCTCTGGGGAGAAGTTTGGATGGAGTGGAGTTTGTTTTATCCCTGAAAGGAGATGGTGCAAAGGCTCACTCTGTCACAGGAGCTCAGACAAATGACTGCTCCAGAAAGACCAAACCCCGGATGCTGGCAGGGAGAATGATGCATTTCTGAGTCCCAGGCTGTCTCAGCTGCCTCAGTCTGGACAGCTTGGCTTTATCCAGGCACTGTTTAGACACTGCAGTTCAAACACTTGGATTCTGGTGCCTCTGTTTTCCAAGAGGAAGACAGCCTGCTTTGAAAACTCAACACCTGCTCCATCCCTCCTGCTGGAGGCTGCCAGGGGACAACCAGCCCTGCCCTACAGGGGACACATTTCCCTTTTTAAACAATAAAAACACAGCAAGAATATTCCCTGGTAGTTCAACATCATCTGGTTTCACATTTGCTGGTACTCTCTAATCCAGGTAAACTGATTCCTGTGGAAGTGCTTGCCCAGTTAATGATTACATGAATTAATTACACGCAACTTTAGGAGCTGTCCATATGCAGTGGAAACTCGGAGTTACAAAACGTGGAAGCGATGTTTTCTCATTAGCGCTAATATTTAGTCTCAGAGCACCATGACTTCATTGGTGAATTAGCATCAGAGCTGTTGATAAATCAAATTCAGAGTTCATTTCCAAGCCGATCATAATTTAGAGTAAAAATAAGCAAGATGTTCTGTGGTAGCGCGGTGATTAGCGGAGCACGCAGCTTCACCTCAGAGACAGATTGATTGGGCACATTAGGCAGACAGAGCTGGGATAAACAATTCCAGCGCATTTCACGCCGCTGAAAAATCACAGGCAACAGCCCTGGAACATCCCTTTGGAGGCAGCGCAGAAAAATATCCCTATTCAGGAAAATGCCCCATCAAACATTCCCGTCAAACGCATTCCGAAGGAAAAGCGCAGGCGCTGAGCTTAGCGCTGAAATACGAGCGGGTCTGTGCGTTCTGCTTCCACTTGGAACAACCTCAAAAGTGCTGGCTCCTTTCTGGAGCAGGCCTTTTGTTCTGCAGTCCGTGTTTCCTCAGGTAATTCTCATTGATTAAAGCAAACAAAAAAGAAAAAAATCAAAATCTCATTTGTTAAAACATTTAGCGCGGGGGCATCAGCGTGCTTGGCTCTGAGGAGGGTTTGTGAGCTCTGCTGTCACTGAGCTGGTCCCTGTGACACCTGAGCAGCTCAGGAAATCTGCCAGCTGCAGTTTTGCAGTTTTAGGTGAAGGTCTTCAAGCTCCTCAATTAGCCCAGGGTTTCTGAGAGTTGCAGATCCCACTCAGGCTGGCACAAAGCGTGGAGCAGGAGCCTTTGGGCAGCTGGGGTTGGAGGTGCAATTCCCACAGTCAGCCTCCTGCAATTTCAGTAAATTTCCAATTTACTTCCCAGTGCAGACAGAATCCATGGCTGGGCCTTCTCTCTCTTCTTTCCCCCCAAATCGCATCCAGGGTCTTTGCAGCTGCCCCAGGATCAAGGGAGGAGGTGGCAGGCTCAGGCTGGAGAAAAGGTCCCACGGGGCATTGAGCACCTGCCCCAAAACCAGGAGTTCCAGAAGAAACACGGACTGTCGGTCGGTTTTCTCCAGGAAATCCAGGACAACCTGCTGAATGTCCACCAAGGCTGGCATTCCATGGGGATGGGGCAGTTCCTGATCAGTTCCACAGGGATGGGGCAGTTCCTGATCAGTTCCACGGGGATGGGGCAGTTCCTGATCAGTTCCACAGGGATGGGGCAGTTCCACAGGGATGGGGCAGTTCCTGTTCAGTTCCATGGGGATGGGGCAGTTCCTGATCTCTTGAGCTCTTGAACCCACACAAACAAACTGGAATATAAATCCAAGCATTGTCCAGAATTAGGCTTGTCTTAAGCAAAGCCCAGCTTTTCCTTGGATTCCCTTCTCTGCAGGCTGTTTCCCCTTGTCTTACTGTAATTTCTTATTTCTAGTTTATAATTTGTAATAATTCTACAAACAGATCCTGCACCCATTGCTGCCCAGGGAAGCTCTGGCAGTGTCCCAGAGCTCCTGGATCTCTGGAAGTGTCCAAGGCCAGGTTGGACAGGGCTTGGAGCACCCTGGCACAGGGGAAAGTGTCCCTGCCCATGGCAGGGGCTTTTAATGAGAGGAGTTTTAGGTCCCTTCCCACCCAAACCATTCCATGATTTTGTGATTTCAGATCCCACCCTGAGCTCCACTCACTTAGACTTGGATCCTGCTAGTCTGAGTATTAAATCAAGGCCTTTGGAATCAAGCCTGAAACATTTTGCAGGATGATGGGGTAGGCCATAGACAGCTTCTTCAATGTATGGAATGGAAAGTTTTCCTTATAAAAATCTAAGCTGGAGATAAAAGTTTGTTTTTGGAATGTTTCAGACCACATCCCTAGTGAAAAAAAAGTTGGCGTCAATGAAATTTTGGAGCCTAAATTCTACAAAATTATCATTAATCTTGTTCAATTTTTGTATTTCTGTGGGAATGGGATCCCAAAATTGGCATGGATTGCCAGAAGAGAGGTCTTGGTATGGAAAATGTAGAGAAACAACAGACAGGAGAGGGGGGACAAAGATGCTGCAGCCCCCAGTTCCTTCTCCAGGCTCTATTAGAGGTCTATTTGTAGCTCATAAAAAGCCAACTGATAATTAGTAACTACAGGAATTAAACAAACATCATTGTGTTAGATGTGATTAGAGGCATATTAACCTAAGAAATTGCACATCTTGGTAATAAGCAATTTAGGAATCTACGGGATTATATAATACTTCATGAAATTGGTCAATTTAATACAAACTGAATTAAAATACAGCTATTAATTTCTAATTTGAGATGAAAGTATTCACCAGCTTCTGAACCATCTGCAGGCCAGCCTGGGTGCAGCAAAGAGAGAAATTTATGATTTATTGGGTCACCCTTGCCGAGTGCATCCCAGGTTTTAAAGCCCTGTAACATCACACTGACAGTTCCACTGACACTGTGAACTGAATTTGAAGCTTTCCTTGCCTTCCCTACAGATAAATTCCTAATCCTCCTCTCCAATCACACAAATGCCTTCCCCTTTAAAGCAGAACCTCTCCACGGACTCTTTAACTGAGTGTGTTTTTCTAGAGATCAGGAGAAAAATCATCCACACCCCACTGCTCCCTCCATGGGCAGATTTGATCTTTCAATCAGGAAATGAAAAGGTTTCCCTAAAGGAAACTCCCAGAAAGAAGAAAAAGCCTTCTAAGCCTTGTTATTGTTCCTTGGGCAAAATATTTCTTTTAAATGGCTTGATCTGCTTTTTATGATGTGTCTGCCTCCTGATGAGAAGCCCCACTGATGAAAAACTCGGCGTGAGATGCACACAAACCTTTGATTTTCTGCCGTGGAGGGCTGATCAAATAAACAAGCTATCTAGATATTCTAATTAGAAAGCCGTTAATAATTGCTTTGAGTGCTCTTGGGATTGTTTCCTCTGGAAGTCGATGGGGATGGAAGCCTGGGGGTCAAACAGAGCTTAGGGAGTGCAAGGAGTCCCTCAAGCACAGCACAGTCCCTGTGAGTAGTTCCTTATCCACAGGTAAAGGAATCCTCTTGGGGCCCTCTCCATATCTTTGGGAGCCTAGATGCACAGACTTTCCAAAACTGAAGTCAACTCAGCTTTTATTTAGACACTTCAAGCTCGTTTTTCCCCCCCAGGAATTTGTGCTCTCCCCTCGTGGCAGAGCTGCAGAGCGAAGTGAGCTTGAGCTGAACCTCTGGACGGGGCCAAAGGTGCCTCCAGCCCAAGGGACCACAAAGAAAGAGCAGAGAAGCTGCCAAGAATCCCATAACGACTCCCCCAGAGCCTTCTCCTGACCCCCAGCACTCCCAGCTTGCTGAATTCCTGCCTTTTCAGCCCCAAAATCCCCTGGAGCTGGGCCTTCCATGGTATCCCAGGGCCTGGAGCATCCCCACCTCTGGGGCCAGAGCGTCATGTGGGGAATGGGGCACGTTCTTCAAAAGAAGAATTATGGCAATAAAGGAAAAGGTGCAGTTGCTCTTCCGTGTGGTGATCCAAAAGATGGCAACCTGCTGCCTCCATTAGTCCCAAGAAATAAATCCAGGATTTAATGGGAACATCTGATCATGTTGCTGCCACGGTGACAGATGAAGGCGCTGCAGAATGAGTGGAATAAGTCTCTGTCTCATAGTCAAACACTGCTTTTCATTAGATCTGCCCAGAATTGATGGGCTGCAAAAGAGCTCTCCAGGAACTGATGGCTTCTCCAAAGGTTTTTAAATACTGTTTCAAGTTGTGCATTGATCCTGTACATCAAGAGAACAAAACTGTGTTTCCTAAAGCAGGGGGAACACGACTCAAATTGTACAATATTTTTTCCTAGAGATATAAACAAGGCACATCATGACTGGGATCAAACCACACCAGTGTGAGAAGAAAGGGATAAAAAAAAAGGGAAATTTTAACCTATTTGTCCTAGACCCTAAAGGTTTTGGCTGTAATCAGGTGAATCTCAGCCTGGGGTAGGCAAAGGTGTCCCTGCCCCTGGCAGGGGGTGGAGCTGGGTGGGATTCAAGGCCCCATCCAACCCAAACCTGATTCTGTGGAATCTCAGTGAATTGGCAGAGAAAATACACGGCCAGGACAGCGAAGATACGGAGAAAAAGATGCTCCAAGTTGTGTGTTCATCATGGAGAGGCAAAGCAGAAAGCTTAAATTTTGCCCCATTCCTAACTCCCCCCAGCCAGCCGCTCTGGACAGTGGGGAATGATGTGAATCAAAATCCTCACAGAGGAGGACAGATGTGAATTCCTCACCTTTCTGCTGCCAGAGCCCTCGGTGTGTGCTACAGCCCTGCCAGCCACTGCCTCCAATGCAAACACTGGGTCGTGTTTGTGCCTCATTACCTGGTGTGGCAGCATTGTTATTAATTTGTGACTAAACCAATTTTTTTAGAACGTCTCTTCAAGGACAGTCTATATACATATATACATACATACATACATACATACATACATATATACATATATACATATATACATATATACATATATACATATATACATATATACATATATACATATATACATATATACACATATATGCATATATATGTATACACACATATATACATATGTACATATATACATATACACATATATATACATATTTATTTATTTATTTATTTATTTATTTATTTGGAATATAGATAAACAAATAAATCAATGAATGAATGTATCTATCTATCTATCTATCTATCTATCATCTATCTATCTATCTATCTATCTATCAATCATCTATCTATCTATCTATCTATCTATCATCTCTCTATCTATCTAGATATACAGATATATAGATATATAAATACAGATGTAGATATAGATACAGATATGTATATATGTATATGCCTGATTCATTTTCTTCTTTTCCCCACTGCCCAGACTGCGTAGCAAGCAAACGTCCTGGATGGAATGCACCAATAAGAGATTGCTGAACTGTGGGCTTTAGCGAGCTCCAAGCTTGCTTTACTACAAGCAAATACAGTTCTGTCCGGGACAGAGCATCCCCGGCGCTGCGGGTGTCAGGATGCTCCTGGAGCGGCTGCCAGGAGCCAAAGCTGCCCTTCCCACAGCCTGGGAATAGCTCTGGAAAGCAGAGTTCAGTCTTGGATGCAGCCAGGAGAGGGCTGCAGAGCGCCTGGGCTGCCGAGCCAGCTCGCTGCTGACGCCGGGCGAGCTCCGGGTTTCACAAAACCAAACGAATCCGACTGGTTCCCGACCCGACAGGAGGGATGTTAATGAGCAACAGCAGCGCTGCCCTCTGGGGCTGCTCCTGGGGCTCAGGCATGATGGGTGGAGAGGAAAGGTAAAGGTTTAAAAAATCCTTCAGGAAAGTAAAATCTGCTCCAGGAGCTGGGTTTGGGAATATCTGCTGCTCGTGTCAAGGAGAGGCAGCTCCTCTGAACGGCCAGGCACAAACCAAAGGGCTTCCAGAAATACTCTGGCATTTTCTGAGCTGGGCAAGGCAATGCCACTGTGTCCAAAGGGATCAGCCAACACAGAACTCCACTTTTCCAGAGTGCAGCTTTTCCTTGGTGGAACAGCCTCTGCATGGGATAATCCCAGAATCCCGGAGGGTTTGGGTTGGAAGGGACCTTAAAGCTCATCTCTGACACAGGCAGGGATCCTAGAGAAGGCTGCTCCAGCTCTTGTCCAACCTGGCCTTGGACACTTCCAGGGATCCTGGGAATTCCATCCCAGCCCCTGCCCACCCTCACAGGCAGGAATTTCTTTCCCTTTCCTGGCTCTACACCCACTGCAGCCAGCTGGAGCAAACACCCAATGCCTGCTTCACCGCTAAGATCCAGGTGCTGTCCCGACCTGCTCCCTGCCTGCACGAGGGCGAAACACTGGGAGGAGGAATCTGAAGATAAATAAAGCTCTCATCATGCAAAATCTGCTGTTTGCTGTGCCCAGAGGCCTCGACAGGAGCTGGAGCTGCTCCTGGTACCCGACGCTCAGCGAGCCCTTGCCCTGCAGAGCTTGTACTCCAGACAGGAGTGACAGATGAAGGGTGGGAGAAAGGAAAATAGCAAACGAGAAAAAGATCTCGCACAGATTGAGGGACAGATTTTTCCACGAGCTAAATGCATGAATACAGAGCTCTTATCCCCAAATGACTCCCCCTGTCATGTGGCCACGGCAGCTCCGTGTGCGCGCTGGGGAGTGGAGGCAGCCCAGGAGGAGCAGACCCGAGGAGCGCAGGAGTTGGTGGGGAGCACACGCTGTCCACACATCCACACCGCCAGGACTGACACCAAACAGGCTCCCAGCAACCCTCAGCAGCAGCACAACAGGCCTTGATGCTCCCCCAGTGAAGGAGAAGCTACAACCCGAATAAATCTTTTCCTGTATTTAATATTTGCGTGTTTCCCTAACCCATCAGTTTCCTGCTGGATTTTTGGCTGAGGCTGATGTCAATGGAATCCTTGGATGGCGGCCTCAGGGTCAGGGTGGACACCAGCAGGAATTTCTCCATGGAAGGAGCTGTAAAGCACTGGAATAGGTTGTCCAGGGTGTGGTGGAGCTGCCATCCCTGTAAGCGTTCAAACGCCGCGTGGCTGTGCCGCCAGGGGCTGGGGTTTACTGGGGGTCATGGTGGTGCCGTGCTGACAACTGGATTTGATCTTTTCCAGCCTTAACGATTCCATGATTCTATTTAAGTATCCATTAATTTCCTGTAATTCACAGAATTCCCAGAATGAATCCCTGGCTTGGAAGAGACCTTCAGGATCACGGAGTCCAGCCCAGCCCCAACAGCTCAACTCAGCCCTGGCACCAGTGCCACGTCCAGGCTTTGTTAAACACACCCAGGGATGGTGACTGCACCACCTCCCCGGGCAGAACATTCCAGAACTTTATCACCCTTTCTGTAAAATATTTTTTCCTGATATCCAACCTGTGTTTCCCCTGGGGCAGCTGGAGGCTGTGTGCTCTGGAGGAAGAGCCCAGCCCCAGCTGAGCACAGGCACCTTTCAGGAGCTGTGCAGAGTGAGGAGGGCACCCCTAAATCTCCTTTTCCCCAGGCTGAGCATCCCCAGTTATGGGGTTCCCCTCCTTATTCTTCACCCTGGAATAAAACACACAGACTTTCACCAAAACACTAAAGCCACCCGAAGGCCCAAGACCACCAGGGACTGTGACCAGCCTGAGGAAGAGCCCTGAGCCTTCATCTCTGTATGACAACGATGTCACCATGCCAGGGCGAGGGACAGGGGGTGACAAAGCCCTGCAAAGTGCTCGTGCCCAGCTGCACAATGCTTGACACGGTTCCCCTTTCCCTCTTTGAGCGAGTTCAGCTTCAAACCCTTCCTGCAGCCCAGCACAATGGGATGCAGCCATCCCCATTCCATGGAAAAAGGGACCCTTTTCCCCCTTCGGAAGCAGAACAAAGCTCCCAGCACTCCCTGGCAGCCCTGATCCACCGGGGGCTCTGTGGGCAGCAACGAGAACAGTTTTATGGACTTGTAAAGGGGAAAAAAATGATCTGCTGGAAATGAGTCTCTTGCAGTAAGTGCTGGGAATAATGAGCAGCTGCAGCGCTGCCTGCAGAAGGTGAGGCTGAGGAAATGCAGCCCTAATGTGCACGGAAACAGGAGCAGGGCAGGCTCCAAGAGCTTTATTGGGCATGCTGGAAACATTAAAAAAAAAGAAAAAGACAGGCTTAGGTGGGGTGCATTATTTAAGCACATATTTATCTGCCAGAAAGCAAACAGCTGCAGGTTGGAGGGGAGGGTGATCAACCACGGAGCCTCCACCAGATGGTTTGGGGCTGACAAATGAGGGCGTGAGCTTTGAGGGATGTTTTCCCCCCCCTTTTGCCTGGGTGTCAATACAGAAGGAAAATAATGGAGTGCATGTCTGCTTGTGTGTGTGTGTCCTTCCAGATGCTCTTCTCGAGGGCTCTGCTGTGACACAAGCGACAGCTGGAATCTGGATTTCCTGTGCTGGAAGTTTGACCCTCATGAAATCATGGAATAACCTGAGCTGGGAGGGACCCACTGGGCTCACTGAGCCACGCCTGGTATGCACAGACACCCCAAAATCCCACCCTGGGCATCCCTGGAGTGGAGTCCAAACCCTCCTGGAGCTCCGGCAGCCTCGGGCCGTGCCCATTCCCTGTGGAATGGGGAGCCTGGGCAGTGCCAGCACCCTCTGGGGAGAGGGACAGCATCCAGGAGAGGCGAGAGCTGTGCCAGGGGAGGTTCTGGTGGAGCTCAGGAACAGGTTCTTCCCCCCAGAGGGGGCTTGGGCACTGAACAAGGGAAATCTGTTGGTTTGTTCATTTTTAAACTCCCTTATCGGTATAAAAACCGAGATTTTTTTAATCACAGAACTTTCAAGATATGTTGGTTTCAGGGAAATTCGGCTCCCTCATGTAAAATCCTAAAAGTTCCAGCTTTTTCAAGCTGATTTTTTGGGATAAAACACCTGGAAAGTGCTTTCCAGGCCTGCTGCTGATGGATGGTATTGGCCAAAACGCTGCCTAGAAACAACTTTGGGGCTGCCTCTATTTCAGGCTCTTTCCAGAGGTTGGGTGTTTTTCCTCTTTCCTCAACTTTTAAAAAGTCATGAGGAAAACGTGGGGAACTGGGATATTCAGCTGGCTAAAGATGGAAACTGAATCATCTGCTGACTTTCAAAACTGTGAAACAGAGGTGAAAATTGGGGAAAATTAAGGGAGTTGGATCCCACCCTCCTGGAACACTTCTGTAAATACCAGAAATTCTGATATATTTAAGTTACCTGGAAGTTTTTGGAAGTCTGTGGTTAAAGGAGGCTGTTCAGATTATTTTATTTTTAAACTTATTAAAGTGAAATTTAGCCCTGCTGTTGTGCAGGTCTGTGTCCACTGCAGAAGGAAGAGCTGGATCCTTCCAGGATTAACTTCTTTAATGATTCCATCCAACCCATGGAAACTTCTGGGCAGGGAATTGGCACCACAAACTTGGGTCAGAGCTCCAGAAAAAAAAACTTCTCCAGGCTTTTAAACCCTCATCTGTTTAGCTTGGATCTCATCAGTGCTGAATTGGGTTAGAACCAGCAACAACTGCCTTGAATCCTTAACTTTTATGGAATTGTGAAACTCGCAACACACAACTGAGCCTGTTTCCATGAAAATATGGAAAACAGATGGATATCACTCTCTAGATGCACAAGTAGAAGTGAAGATTTGGGGTTTATACTGCTTTTAGTTCTGTTAATTCAGTTGATGGCAGTAGACTTCCTTCTGATTTACACAGGAATTCCTGGTTTGAGGGTGGGGAGGGGCTGGGATGGGATTCCCAGAGCAGCCCCTGGATCCCTGGCAGTGCCCAGGCCAGGCTGGAGCCCCTGGGACAGTGGGAGCTGTCCCTGCCCATGAGGATGGAACTGGATGAGCTTTAAGGTCCTTCCCTCCTGAATCACTCCGTGATTCCATGATTCTCTGGCCATGGTGCATATTTTGATGCATTAATTTTCCCTCCTGCAGGTGTGGTGCCTCTAAACCCCAGCGCTGCTGATCAGAGCTGGTGTGAGCAGCAAGACCCAGCCCCAGCACCTTCCCCTCTCCTCTCCAATCCCTTTTTCCCAACTCCAAAGCAGCCTCACTGTTCTTTGCCATGGAAACTGATCTTGGCTTCCCAGAGCTGATTTTTAATATTGTTTATTAAATGCCAAACCCCGTGGCAAGGCTGTTCCTCCCAAAGCCTGGCTGTTTCTTTGGGAATGCTGTGGACATTTCTCTATAAACCAGCTGTTAAAACAGGGGCTGGCTGAGGGAGGAGGGCATTGCTGTGTCCTGGAACATCACCCTCAAACCCGAGCTGCTGTGAACAGGAGGAATGAATTCCCAGAATGAATCCCTGGCTTGGAAGAGACCTTCAGGATCACGGAGTCCAGCCCAGCCCCAACAGCTCAACTCAGCCCTGGCACCAGTGCCACGTCCAGGCTTTGTTAAACACACCCAGGGATGGTGACTGCACCACCTCCTGGGCAGAACATTCCAGAACTTTATCACCCTTTCTGTAAAATATTTTTTCCTGATATCCAGCCTGTATTTCCTTGGTTCAGCTGGAGGCTGTGTGCTCTGGAGAGAGACCCCAGCCCCAGCTGAGCACAGGCACCTTTCAGGAGCTGTGCAGAGTGAGGAGGGCACCCCTAAATCTCCTTTTCTCCAGCCTGAACAACCCCAGGACAATTCAACTGAGAGCAGATTTGGTAATTTCGTGCCTGAAACTCTTTTAGCTGCGCTGTCCATCCCAGAATCCAGCAGCAGGAGGGTTTGGAGCACAGCTGCAGTAGCTCAGCTCTTATCTTCAAAGGCAGATCTGACCCCACCGAGCTCAGCTCATTCCCACCAACTGTTTGCCTCCCACCAAAGCTGCTTCCCATTAATTTGTGTTCTTTTGATGTTGTCAGATCCCACGCTGACCCCAAACCTCCCAGCTGTCCTCCAGCTCCTTCACCTGGGTGTCCCTCTGTCCTTCTCAGACCCTCTGGTCCCCAGATTAACACTCTCCATCTTTTATCCCACAATCATCTTTTACAAATAAATCCAGAACTTGGGAATAGGTTTCTGCTCTTTTCTGAATTCTTCCAGACAGGGCTTGATCCAAACTCAAGGAAATAAAAAAATGAGCAAAGAAACTGCAGCCCAAGCGCCCTAAACAACCCTGAAAGAGCTTTTAGGTTTGAGACACTAATGGAGATTGGCAGTTAAATGCAAGTGGAACAGAATTAATGTGAAGCCTTTCCAAAGGCTGAGATCCGTGGAAACTTTTCCAAGTGCCACATCCAGTAAGAGCCCCAGCAGAAACAGGGAGCAGCAGGTGTGTGACTGGCAGTGGCTGGGAATGAGAAACAGGCTTTTGAGCAACCCTTTTCCTGCTGGTGCCATGGGATCCAGGGGTGGAGCCATCAGTCCTTCTCCCAGGGATGGATTTCAGCTCATGGGATCCAGGGATGGATCTCAGCTCATGGAAGCCAGGGATGGATTGATCCAGGAGTGGATCCGTCAGTCCTTCTCCCAGGGATGGATCTCAGCTCATGGGATCCAGGGATGGATCCATCAGTCCTTCTCCCAGGGATGGATCTCAGCTCAGGGGATCCAGGGGTGGAGCCATCAATCCTTCTCCCAGGGATGGATTTCAGCTCATGGGATCCAGGGATGGATCTCAGCTCATGGAAGCCAGGGATGGATTGATCCAGGAGTGGATCCGTCAGTCCTTCTCCCAGGGATGGATCTCAGCTCATGGGATCCAGGGATGGATCCATCAGTCCTTCTCCCAGGGATGGATCTCAGCTCAGGGGATCCAGGGATGGATCTCAGCTCATGGGATCCATGAGTGGATCCATCAATCCTTCTCCCAGGGATGGATCTCAGCTCATGGGATCCAGGGATGGATCTCAGATCATGGGATCCAGGGATGGATCCATCAATCCTCCTCCCAGGGATGGATCTCAGCTCATGGAATCCATGAGTGGATCCATCCATCCTTCTCCCAGGGATGGATCTCAGTTAATGGAATCCAGGGATGGATCTCAGCTCATGGGAGCCAGAATTTCACTGAGATTTCTGCTGCCTCCTCCACAGCTTGAACCACTCCAGGGAAAATCCAGTCCTCTATTCCCTACCCAGCAATGGGGAGGGGGAAGGAATTGCCCACGTTGGACCTTCCTGCAGCCAACTTGGAGGGAGATTTAACCTGGAGCCCTGGACTCCTGAGCCAGGCAAGGAAAGCTTCCCAAGGAAGACTTTGGCTGGAAAATACTCTGTGTCAATGAGGCAAAACACGACTAATTTGGTGCTCCTGAAGTTTTATTGTGCCATTCCAAAGGAATTTCTCCTCTTCTGTAGCTAAAGCTGGTGAGTAAACAGTTCCTTATTGCTGCCTTTAGTTCATTTACTGTATAGATGGGAAATGTGTTTTTCAGGAAATAAACCCAAACCAGTCACCTATTTCAACCTATAGAAAAGTTACTGCCACCATTAGGAGCTCACAGGCTCTTCCAGGGAAATATGACCAGGACAGAAAAATGTGCAGTGCATTTTGGAATATCAGAATTATTCTTTTTTTTCAGAACTCCCGTGAAATTAAAAGGAGAAGGGTGAAATTTTTGGGGTATTACTTAAAAATTCAAGGCCATTTTGAATCTGTGCTCCAAACCATTAAAGGGCTCAGTGACTCCTGCTGAAATCTGGAGCTGTCTGGGGGCAGCACAGAGCATCAGGCAGAGCAGAAATGACCAGAACATGTTCCAGATGGCAGGGCCACATCACACAGCCCAAAATCCGAGATGAGAAGCCACAACATCCTTCCATCAATGAGATGTTGTTCTCCAGGGAATAACGACACAGATGGAGCTCCTGTCTCCAGCTCAGGGTGGTCTCATCCATGGGGTTTCCTATGCCTCAAACCCCTCCAAAAGCCTCCAGGTGGGATTTGCTGATTTGTGGTTTTATTTCAAAATAAAACCATGTGAAGCCTTTCCTTTAACCCTTGCCAGGGAGATTCTGGAGTGGATAAACAGTTGGATAAAAACAGGAACTCCCTTCAGCTGTTCCGTATCTTCCTTCGGGCTCTGCTCCCAGGGAACAGGGACAGGAGGAGAGGGAACAGCCTCAGGCTGGGCCAGGGGGGATATTGGGGAAATTCCTCCTGGAAAGGGTTGGAAAGGCCTGGAACAGGCTGCCCTGGCAGTGACAGAGTCCCCGTGCCTGAAATGTTCAAAGCCACTTAAAGTTCCTTTGGACATTGGACCAGTCTTTGGACATTGGAAAAGAAGATGGGGCGTTCTCTGCTGTTCATGGGGCAGTTTTATCTCTTCCACAGCCAATCCTCCCTCCAGGAGATCTCTGCTGTTCATGGGCCATTAATTATTAATTATCTTCTGTTCACTCCTCCTTGTAAACCTTTTGGGATTTGTGTAGTGAGAGCGTGGAACAACTCGTGTGCTCCCCAGCAGCCCCTGCCAGCAGCAGAGGCTTCCTGCAGCCCAACATTCATTCCACGGGCACATCCTCCCACCCAACAATGGCTTTTCACTGAACAATCTCCCAACAACAACCACTTTGAGTATAATTAAGTAATTAATTATATTTTCTAATCTATTAAGCCTTGATTGCTTATCAAAGCATTCAGCTGGATCATTTTCCTCTTGTCATTTCCAATTAATTTTTTCTTTTTTCTTTTTTTTTCTTTTTTTTTTTTTTTTTTTTTTTTTTTTTTTTTTTTTTTTTTTTTTTTGTTAAGCAAAGGAGAAAGTCTCTCTAACTTCCCAGGGAATCAGGAGCTTCACTGGAGCAGAAAGAAGAATTGCTGATTTTTTCCCCACTTTTGGCTTACTAAGGAGGGATGTGCTTACTAATAGAAATAAAGAACACCAATTTGACTTTCTCAAAGGCCTGAAACTCACAGAGATCTGTCAAAGTCCCGAGGATTTACCCTGCTTTACTGGGAATCCAGGCCCTGTAAGGAGCTCTAGAGGTCACCCTGGAGCCTTCCCTTTCCCAGGCTGAAAATGAGAACATGACCATCTACAATTAAAAAAAAACCCAATTTATAAAAATCCCAGCTCAATCAGCTGCTGGCAAACAGCTGGATGCAAGATTCAGAGTCGTGTGCACACAAAACTTAATTGAAATTAAAGTTATTAAGCACTGCAATAAATTCAGCTTGGGTGGATGAAAGGCAACACCCTTAAGGAAGGAAGGGGGAAAATGGGTTTAAATAATTAAGGATCTATTTATGAATGTTTTCCTGAAGTATTCATGAGAGTCTCTTCACAGGGATAATAAAGGATAAAATAGAGAATAAATAGATTCCATGTGAGCAGCCAAGGTTTCTTTCTGAGCTGCAAACCCCTGGAAGGAATATTTGGAGAGGTGAGGCATTCCAGCTGGGGTTTGGGGTTGTAAATTTGCGTGTCCTTGGGGTCAGAGTGTCACAGACACATCTTATGAAAAATCCTTTTGCCAGGATCTTTTCTCCTGAGAAGCTGGGAAGCTTCAGCTTCTCCACGTTCTGCTGCTTTGGAATGTGATTTGGAGAATTGCTTGCCCAGCATGTGGAATTGTTTTTACTCGATGACCAATGACAGCCACCTGTGTCGAGGCTGGGAGCAGTCACAAGATTTTGTTATCATTCCATTCCTTTCTGTTCCTTTTCCAGCTTTCTGATGGATCCTTCCTCTCTGTTCTTTTTAGTCTCGTTTTAGTATAGCATTATGATATGATATGATATGATATAATATAATACAACATAAACATAATATGATATGATATGATATAATATAATACCCAGAGAGCCCGGGCAGAGCCCAGCCAGCCCCAGCTCCCAGGCTGCACCGCTGGCAGCAGCAGCTGGAATTCAGAGCAGTTTTGGCACTGCAGCCCCGCGCTCGGAGCTGCTGCAAACACCGCCTGCCCTTGCCTGGGCCACCTCCAGCCCTGCTGCGCCTGCTCCTGCTGGCACGGGGGCTCCCGGATCCCAGGGAGCAGCCAGACTGCCCTGGGCTGATGCTGGGCTGGTTCGGCACGCACGAAATGTTAGGTTTTCAGCCGCTGCTGCCTTGCAGAATGGGGAGAATTCAGAGCTCAGGGGGATGAGGGGTGTTTGTTCAGGCCCAGGCCCCGCAGGGAGCGCTGGTGGGGCAGCAGGGCGTCACCCCGACCCTTCCCCGTGTCCCCGTGTCACCAAACAAACCCCAGGGCCCCCTGGGCAAGGTCCCTGCCCCTCAGACCTGGCTTCCTTCCCCCTCTCAGCTGCTCTAATTAAAAGAACGGCCCAGCTCCGTGCAGGCCGCGGAGCGTGCCTGCCATCCCCAAACCCAATTCCACACCATGACAGCCTAATTAATCTTCTTCTTTTGTTTCCCCGGCATCATCCGGACTCTGCTCTCGGCTCTGGAGTGTGGGGGAATCTTGCTGAGAGCACATCTGCCCGGATTGCAGCACGGAGGAAGGGCTCCAGCAGGCTTTGGGGTGATTATGTCTGTATTTATAGAGCTCTGCGCTCTCCGCTGCTCCAGACGCACGTAGGATGGGACAATCTATACTGTAATGTCCCGGATTTCCAGAAACACCTGTGATCCCAGACACCAGAGCATCAGAATGCGGCAGGAAAGGCACCTTTTTGCCCGGGGAGACATCGTCACTCCCACAGGCGGCCCTCAGGTGAAGAAAGATGATGTGACTCGGCCAAGGTCACCCAGCAAGCGGTGACAAAGCTGGGAGCTCAGCCAGCACCTCACGCCCTTGGCTTAACTCCTACCACACTTTGTTTCCCAAAGCCCTGGTGTGGGAGTGGAAATTCCTGGTTCTGGCAAGCTCCTGCTGGATCCCCCAGCACGCGGAGACCCCTGGGCACAGCAAAGTTCCGCCCTCCTGAACGGAACCAAACCCGAGGTTTTTGTTGGGTCTCCATCCCCCTTGGGTGCCCAGGGCCTGTGCACCCTCTGAGCCCGTGGAAAGGGGGATAAAAACTCCCCAAATCCACCTGCAGGCCTTCATTCCTGTGGGAAACAACATCCCAGCCTGAGCCACCTCCTGGGCTGCTCCCATGGCTGGGGTCATCCTCTCAGAATATTCGCTTCTGTTCTTCATATTTCAGTGTCTGACACCGTGAAATGGCAAGGTTGCCACAATTTTCACTGAGTTAAAGGTTTTGAGGCCTTTCACCTAAGATATGAACACGAAGCAGGGCCTCGAGAGCTCCACAAAAATTCCAGGCTCACAAGAAATGTGTTCCCTGGTGTTTTGGTGGGGGTTGGAGGCCGGGTTTGACCGTCTGGGCTTGTCAGGGCTGAGCTGAAATTACTTCACCACAAAATAATGAAAGGTCACAGGATTTCAATCAGGATCCTGGGCCAGTGTAAATCTCGTGTCTCTGTGGAAGCTCCTGGTGCTGGGTAGGCTCAGGCCTGCTAAAGTCAGGCTCAATTTATAGCTTCAATATCAATCAATAAAATTCAGTGTCCAGGTTTTAAACGAGAGCTAAATTTGTCTCTGCTCCAGGGGAATGCAGCTACATCAGTGCAGCTTCTTACATTTACACCAACAGAGTTGGAGCTGCACCTGAGACTCTTCCAAAGGCAAAACTCTGCGGTGTTTTTTCCAAATTGGCTCCCTAAATTTCTGGTAATTGCTAAAGAAAGTATTTGGCTAACGAGCAGCTATACCAACCACTTCCATTGGGAGCCACAGTGATAATTAGGAAGACAAAAAGAGGGGGAGGGGAGGAGGAAGAACCTCCAGGTTCCTTGGGATAATTATAATTTGTGTCAGAGAAGACAAATATTTCATTTTGGGGCAACAGGTAGCTAAGGAATCGACGTGGGCTGTTCCAGTCACAACACGTCAGGGGAAGTGGTGTGATCCCATTGCTGCAGTCATGCAATTAAAGCTGGCATGTGGTAATTAGCAAGGCAGGTGCACTCCACACATCCTCCAGGGCTCCGCACGAGCTCCTGGCTCCCATCATCCCACCCCGGGTAAGTGATCCTGGAGACAGAAGGGAACTGATAGCCCCAGGATGCAAAACAAGGCTGGGAAAGTTTATTTATGGAGAGCAGTGAGAAGGGATGGAGAGGAATTGGGGTGATTGGGAATCTCTCTGTAACACGCTCCCACTCAAGGGCAGGATATTGGGAGTCAGCTTCATTGAGCTTGAGGAGGACCTTTCCAGGAAAATACAGAATTGTCCCATCCAAGGTATTTTTCAAATTCAGTTATCAGCCTGGAAGTGGGGAATGGTCCACAGAATACTGTCACGATAGCATGAACAGGCTCCCCTGGGGTGTTTGGGGTCACCGTCCCTGGAAGGGTTAAAAAAGGAGTAGAGCAGGCACTTCACCGTGTGGAACTTCCCCGTGTGGTGGGATTCAGTCAAAGGCTGGATTGGTGGTTTTGGAGGCCTGTTCCAGCTCCAGCAATTCCCTGGCTCCGTGTGTGTCCCATCCAAGTGCAATTCCAAAAGCACAATTCCTCAGGAATAAAAGGAACAAAACCAAAAGGAATTGTCCTTTTGGAGTTGTGCCTCAGATCCTCCTGCCTCGACGTCATTTGTACAGAGAGAAAAGTCAAGTTTTTAGAAACCTTTCTGGATGGAAAACTCTGGACACCAGGAGCATGTCTCCCACCAGTGAGGTCTCCTGAAATTCTGCTCCTGAGAACCCCTAAAACCCATCAGTCACTGTTAACAGGAACAAACATCCCAGAGGAAATTCCTGCCCCTGCTCCACGAGCTCCCTGGCAGAGTTAATGAGAGCTGCAGTCCATGGCAGAGCACAGGAAAACAATTAAGAGTTGTTCCCTTCTTCCTAAATACCAATATTGATAAAGCTGTGGAACTTAAATGGCCGTGAGACGTTTTTATGGTTCCTGAGGACTTCCTGAGATATATGAAGTGGGCTAAGGAGTTAAAAAGGAGCATAAACTCCCCAGCTCCAGGCCAACAACAAAGTGCTCCGAGGCAGGAAGGAGATGTCACCTCTGGAACAGCTCAGGAGATAATTAATTGTCTGGAAGAGCATTTTTTATCATCTCCAACACTAACGAACTACTCACACAATTCAACTAATTCAAAACGCTCGCTTTTATGCCTCCCACTAAAAGAGAAGATTTTTCAAAACTACCCAGGGGCATTTGGGTGCTAAATTTTCATTAAAATTAATGGGAGCTGAGCCTCCCAATTCCTCCAGTGCCTCTGAGAGGCTCAGACCAGACACACACACGTCCTGCTCACTCTGAAGGCTCCTGATGCTTTTGGAGCATTCCTGGTTCTGTCCAGAGGTTTCCCTGGGATGGAGCTGCCCCTGGGATGAAACAGCAGGAGCTTTTCCACTTGGGATGGGACTCTGGGCTGGGATCCTCCAGCAGCACCATGGGGCTGGGCTCAGGGATAAAAATGGGGGGGTGGCCACTGAAAGGGGGGCCAGCATCACCTGGAATTTCTCTGCTAAGGATTATTCTGCTAAGGATTATTCTCTGCTAAGGATTATTCTGATAAGGGACAGGGCACAGGGAACGGCTTCCCACTGCCAAAGGGCAGGGTTAGAGGGGATACTGGGAAGGGATTCCTCCCTGGGAGGGGCTGGGATGGAATTCCCAGAGCAGCTGGGGCTGCCCCTGGATCCCTGGGCATGGCTTGGAGCACTCTGGGGTAGTGGGAAGTGTCCCTGCCCATGGCAGGAGGTTGGAATTACACAAACTCGAAGGTCCCTTCCCACCTAAACCATTCCATGATTCTCTGACTGAAAGTCCCGTGCAAACCCACAAGGTGTTCCAGGACAGCAAGTGAGGTTTCCTTTGAAGAAGAGCAAGAAATAGCTGCCTTCTCTCCACCTGTGTCACCTCCTCTCTCCACCTGTGCCACCTCCCAACCTTTCTGCAAAGTTATCCCTGTTTTCACAAACACAACCCCGTTTTTCCTGCTGACACCGACACAAACACCAGGGAAATGTTGTCCATGTGCCATTCTGGATGAGCATTTGGAGCATCCTGGACAGGAAGAGCTTTTCGTGACACCAAAAACCACAATAATCCCAGCCACAATTGGTCTCGCTTGCTTGTTTTCAGACCGTTACGGGTCCTCTGTGGAACAGTGAAATTGGTGCCTGCAGCCCTGACAGCAAAGGACAAACGCCTTGGCAGGACATAATGCTTCCCTAAGAATAATTAAATCCAAGCGTGGTGTAAATCCCAAGGGTGCCTCTCCTTTGGTAGTATTTCTATCAAGAATCTTCAAAACCTTAAATCCAATATTTGGAATTTATGGGTTTCCCCCGTGGTTTCAAGGTGAGAGGCAGCTGTAGCAGTGCTTTGGTGCTTCTGCCTGTCTCACCTTTTATTTAGGCCAGGAAAGAAAGAGAAGAGAACAAAATGCTGCCCTGCATGCCATGGCACGGATAATTTCTGTCTGAACAAACACAATTAAAGGGTTTCCAATAAAAAAAAAGTCCCCCTAAGCCAGCCAGGTAAACAGAAATACAGTAGGAATAGAATTGTTTACATTGCAGCCTGAACGTTACAGAAATGTTGGCCCCAGGCAAGGTCAGGAACAGGGATTAGGAGACATCACAGGCAGGTAGAACAAAATTCTCATTATCTTTGCTTATAAATAGGTACCCAATGTACGAAAATGTTCAGTAAATTGCCCCAAATTATGCAGGTTTCTGCCAGAGAACTACCAAGTGCTGCAGCTAAACACTCCCTGCTCAAACTCCGATCAAATGTAATTGAGGACAAGCAGAGACACGAGAAAAGAGACAAACTTATTGATCCTCCCAGCTGCATCAACAAGCAAGAAAAGAGCATTCCTACCTCAAAAGAAAAGGAAAGAACATTTCTAGCTCAGCAAAGGAAGGGGGGAAGGGTGTTTTCATGGAGAATGTCACAAGGTTCCTTCAATCATTCTGCTTCCCACCCTGGGAATCATTAATGGCCTGCAGGGTTGTGGTGTCAGTGTTTGATCTGGGTCAGTCCAGTGTCCAAGACAAAGTTCCCAATGTTTGGGGTCAGTCCAAAGTCCACCTCAAAAATCTAAATATTTGGGGTCAGTCCAGTGTTCACCACAAAGATCCCAGTGTTTGGGGTCATTCCAGTGTCCACCACAAAGATCCCAATGTTTGGGGTCATTCCAGTGTCCACCACAAAAATCCCAATGTTTGGGGTCAGTCCAGCTTCCACCACAAGGATCCCAATGTTTGGGGTCATTCCAGTGTCCACCACAAAAATCCCAATGTTTGGGGTCATTCCAGTGTCCACCACAAGGATCCCAATGTTTGGGGTCAGTCCAGCGTCCACCACAAAAATCTCAATGTCTCAACATTAACTGGTAAATCCAGCATCAAAACCCCCCAAAAAGGGCCTAAAGTAAAACAGTGATTTATTATCTCCATTAGTCAATGTACAAAGGGAAGATTTGATCAGATGGGCAGGATAAAATCGTGATTTAACCCATCCTGACACCCAACAGGAGCTCTCTGCCATTGCCCAGACACCCAGGGACTGGAGCTGAGCTCAGACTCCTGCTTTAAACCTCACCAGAGCCAGGGGAGAAAAAGCAGGAGCAGAAATAAAGCAAATATCACTGGGGGAAAGAGGCTCCTGGTTCAAACCTCACCAGAGTTGAGGGAGAAAAGGCAGGAGCAGAAATAAAGCAAATATCACTGGGGGAAAGAGATTCCTGGTTTAAACCTCACCAGAATTGAGGGGGGAAAGGAGGGAGCAGAAATAAAGCAAATATCATTGGGGGAAAGAGGCTCCTGGTTCAAACCTCACCAGAGTTGAAGGGGGAAAGGAGGGAGCAGAAATAAAGCAAATATCATTGGGGAAAGAGATTCCTGGTTCCAGCCTCACCAGAGTTGAGGGGGAAAGGCAGGAGCAGAAATAAAGCAAATATCACTGGGGGGAACAAAATTTGAGTCTTCTCCATGAAAACTTCCAGGCCAGCTTTGCTGGGCCCTTCCCCTCCAGCCTGGCAGGGAGTTTTCATTCACTCCCTTGTACCTGGAAGTTTTGGGTGGGCTTGGTCTAGTGGAAGGTGTCCCTGCCCATCCCTTTCCAACCAAACCATCCCAAGGCTGGTGATTTCCCGAGCGCAGGACGGAGCACACGAGGCCCTGCAGAGCCAGAGCAGGCACCTGGTTTGGAATACCCAGGGCAGGATCCCGTGGTGAATGAAATCAGCGCCACGGAACGCTGAACAAGCGGGGAGGAATAAATGAGAGATCAGATTTGCAAGTACTTAGCAGACACGGTGAGGCAATTACAGCGCTGAGAGCTACCCAGGCAGGCTGGCACGTCAGCCTGCCTTTGCACAGGGCCATAAATAGGTAATTTGACTGGGGAAAGCTCTCTGGGATGGCTCGGGGTTGGAAAGTGATATTGGAGAAGGAACCTCTGTGTCCATGGGGCTTTTTCTGCTGCAGCAGAAGCGATTTCATCCCTTGCTCTGTGGATTCGCTCTGCAGCGCAACGAGGAGGAGGCTGCAAATGAGAGGTTGATGACTCCTTGCGCTGATTTTTTGAGTAGAAAATGTTGTTATCATCCTAGGAAAACGTTCTGGGAGCTGCAGCCACCATCCCAGACATTCTGAGGGCCAGAGGCTCAGCTCTGAAATCATCTTGAAAGGTCACATGGAGGGAGAGACAACCTGCTAGACAATGCAATAAACAACATTTGGAATGTCAAGCCTAAAGTAAACTTCCAGAAGACTTCTCATGAGGGATGCTGGACGAGGAAGATGAAAGGATGAGCTGACATGGAATGGAACAGCAAATATGTGCCCCGTGGTGGGAAAAGGATCTGCTTTAAGGATTTCTAAAATGCTCATCACAAGAAGGAATCCATAAAAAATCCAAACATCCTTGGAAGGTGCTTATCAAAACCTCAGGGATGTGTAGTGCAAGCATGTTAAAAAGGGATCTCGAGTATGAATTGATTCCACGGCTGGATGAACAGATAAAACATTAACCCAGAAACAGCTTTAATTACCGACCCCTCGAACACGACACCCACCTCAAACAAACGCCTTGTAATTAATTCAAAGCACCTAATGATCACCAGCTCAGCTCTTAGAACCTATAAATAGCTGACCTCTCAGAGCATGGGATCCCAAAACCCAGATAATGAATTCCTAGGGGGCCCTGCTGTAACTCTGGCTCAGAGCTGTCTGTTAATATTCAGCTCATTTTCCCCTCCTCACCTCGAAAATATTGTAAAAAGCAGAGGCTTGGTCCAGAGCTCACCGAGGAAATCAAGGGGCATTTTTTATTCTCTTTAGTACTGGGAGGGTTGGAGCAAAGACTGATGGAGAACATTATCGTGCTGTGAGATGAAAAAGACATTGCAGGGCTCAGATGTCTCTTTTCAAAGAGAGAGTGCCTATGCTGGGGAACTTCTCACGGGCTGGATTGCTGCAACTCTGGAGCAGTCAGGAGGCCAGGGCAGGAGGAGGGGATGTCTCGGGTCAGGCTGTCCCTTGATGCCATTCTGGGACTAACTAAAAAGAGAGGCCAGATAAAATTAAGGGGATAAAAAGCATTTCTATTTATTGAAGGGCCTTCGGGTACATTTAGGGCAGACAAAGCCCCCCCTGGGGGCTGCACCCTAAAATGGAAAATGAGTCATGGGTTTTCACACTTTTTGGTCCATCTGCATGTTGGGGGTGAATCTAATTACGTCTTCAGGTCATGGAGTCATTGACCCCAAGTTTTCTCCCCCAGCTCACTTTTGTTCCCATCCCTGGGCCCTGAGGCAGTGAGGAGTCCTTGGTGCCCAGGCCTGGAGAGGAATTGTTGTGTCTGCCCAAAATGGGGGAGCAGCAGCTGACAGTGAGCATGGAGCTCAGAGTTACACACCAAAGAACTGCAGGCTTACAGACAGATGAAAATACAAAAGCTCACACCCTGAGGCATCACTTGGTGGCCTCATCAGGACAGCCCCATCTGAGGGCTCTGACAACCAAAGGAGGGTCTCTCCCTCTCCCCACAGGGCAGGTCTGAAGTCCAGTGGGGTTCTTTCCTCCACCAGCCCCTGCTCAGCACCAGCTGTTATTTAACTCTCCAGAGAGTTCCTTCCCTCTCTGGGGCCTCGTTGCCTCCCACGGGAAGGAACCAGGACAGAGCTGTCACCACTGCACCCTGCAACATGGCACCGCTGCCCTGTGTCCCCGGGGACACCCAGACACCGTCACCCTGTCACAGCAGCAGCTCTGACAGCAAAACCCCTCAGCACAGCTCAGCTCAGCTCAGCTCAGCAGGGCCCAGGGAGGCTCCAACCCCCCCCGTGATGATCTGCTGGAGCAGCAGGTCCAGAGCTCCTTCCAAGCTCCAAACAAGGTCCCCCAGCAGCTCTGTCCTGTCCCACCAGTGCCCCACATCCCTTTTCCCAGTTCTCATCCTGCCTTCTTTCGCAATTAGGTTCCCCTTCCAGCTTTAGCATTTGGAGTTAATGTGTTGTACATCATGAATTCCCCCCTGTAAACTTTTCCAACACCTCCCTTCCCTGGATGTTTGGAAGTCCAGCAATTAACTCCTCTCATCTCCCTTCTCCTGCTGCCACCTCTCCCTGCTCCCACTTCTGTTATTTCACTTTTTTTAACTGGCATTTGTTAGTTCCTGACAGCCAGTGGCACCATGTGAATGATTGTCTCTCATTAATTAATAGTTTTAAGAAAAACTATTAAGAAAAAAAGAGAAAGGATGAGCATCTGGGGGGAAAAGCAGAGCACAAGAACTAAAAATACAGCTTTGACTGTCTCCCTGTCAATGGATGGGGTGATGAAATATCGCTCGTAGTAGACAGCTAATTAAAAATGTGAGTTTGGAATGAAATAAATTATCAGCTGCTCTTATTTTCATAGAGATCAAACCCAAGCTGTGCTCAGAGCTCCATAAGGTCATGGGGGATGTATTTCATGGCAGGAGGAAAGGAAGGAATCATGGAATATCCTGAACTGGAAGGGATCCGCAAGGATTATCAAAGTCCAGATTCTGTCCCTGCACAGGACATCCCAAGAATCCCACCAGGAGCCTTTGGAGAAAAAGTTGGGGGAAGGAAAATGATAAAAAACCACCAGTTTCTAAAAAAAATAATAAAAAAAAATGGAATGGGTTGTGTTGGGGGGACCTTAAAGCCACCCCTGCCAGGGGCATGGACACCTCCCTCTATGCCAGGGTTCTCCAAGCCCTGTCCAGCCTGGCCTTGGGCACTGCCAGGGATCCAGGGGCAGCCCCAGCTCCTCTGGAACTCCATCCCAGCGCCCATCACCCTGAGAGGGAGGAATTCCTTCCTGGCACAGAGCTGTGGCCTGCAGGTGACACTCCGTGGGGACACCAGCTGCTCCCTGTGGCCTCCACGTCCCTGTGGCACCGGGACAGAGCCCTGTCCCAGGAACCTGCCAGGGGAAAACCGCGATCAAACCCCACCTTCATCCCTTCTGCCTCCTCTCAGAACAATCAGCCACCCTCGGAGGGAAGAGGGAGCAGGGGAAAGTGATCCCAGCCCTCGCCAGGCCCCGTTTTATGGAGCAGAGGCTGGAGCAGATCTGGGAAATCGGGAGATTGAGGAAACGGATGAATCCATGTGCACACATGGATACTCCCAGCTCCCCTGGAGGAACCACTTGGACAGCCAGGAATCCATGGATTGAGTCCCTCATATCCCATTTTGGTAGCACAGCCTGTACCTGAGTGCCTGACTGTCCATGCCAGGTAGAAAACAAGCCTGGAGTTACATTAGAGAAGAATTAATTAACAAAGATAAAAATGAGCTGCTGGATTCAACCATAGTTTACAAGGACATAAAATGATAAATTAACGGAGTTTGAAACGGAAATTGCACATGGTAATTACATGATTTATATTACACAAATAATGAATTAATATTAATTAATTTCAGAGATCTGGATTCCATTCTCCTGGCAGCACAGTTGCTGTGCCAAAAAGACCTTCATCATTCTATCTTGGTCTGTTCAAACAACTTTCCTTTAATCCTCTTCTTATCGAGGCCATTCAGATTTGCAAACTCTTCAGGAGAATTCAACTTTTCTTATATCCTAATTCCAAATATTTAGAAAGCACCCTGAGACAATCTCAGAACAGATGCTTTAAACTCAGAACCTGGGAGGGTTTGAGGTGGTTCTGCTTAATTTTTTTCTTTACAGAAAAAGGCATTAAAGAGGGAAGCACAACTCCCAAATCCACAAGTCCAGCGCACCCCAATGGATTTCCCTGGCTCCATTTTCCCACGGATTGATCCCTGGATGAGCCATTCCCTCAAGAGTTGGACTTGTGAGTCCCTTCCAGCTCAGAATATCCTGTGATTCCATGATCCTCATTAAAGGATTACCAGCTGGATCACTGGGATAATGGATGTGCCACCTCCCCTGGCGGTAAATCGAGATTCCTATAGTGCCTGACATTCCCTTGGAATTCTGGTGGCTCCCAATGCCATGGACCAGCTCGCCCAGCCAGGCAGAGCCAAAGCAGCCTGAGCAGCAGCGAGACAGAAGAGGAAATTCTTCCTGCTGGCAGAAGAGGAAATGCTCCTCAACAGGGATATTTGGGTGACAGTCAGGGCCCCTGAAAGGTCCAGGCCCCGTAAAATCCCCATCCCCGGAGGTGCCCAAGGAACAACTGGACGTGGCACTCAGGGCTCTGGGCTGACAAGGTGGGGACGGGTCACAGGTTGGATTCAGTGATCTTGGAGGGCTTTCCCAACCTCAGGGATTTGGAGGTCACAAGGAAAGTCACGACGTTTTCCAAATTCCTGCTCTTTGCTCAGAAATGAATGATGAGGGGCCAACCCCTGCCTGGAGCATCGGGAAGGAGCCACAGCCCCACATCCTGAGCTGGGTGGGCACAACCCTGAGTGAGGAGGGCAGTGACAGGCAGGAACCCAGGAGAGAGAGCAGGACAGCAGGGAAATCTGTTCCCTGCAGCTCACAGTGCCCCTGGGAGCAGGTGACAGTGATTTATCAGGCACTATTAAAGTGTCACAGTGTACCTGTCACTGCCGCTGCTCCCAGAGCTGCTCTGCGCCCGCTGCACGCAGAGCCCGAGCTCAGAACGCTCTGCTGGGGGAGTGCAATGGGATCTGACACTCTTTGTTCCTCTCAGAATCAGCACAAGTCAGAAATGAAACTTTCCGTGACACTGCCGCTGTAATTTGGGAGGCAATTTTGTCGGGAGTGTGTTTGGAGAGGGGTTTATGTAAGGAGTGGGCAGGGAGGGGAGGGAGGGATGAGGAACGGGGAGCTGTTTGCAGTTCTGGCAGGAAAAAAACAGCCAGCCCAGTGTGTTCTGGTAGTCAGAGAGGCAATAACCAAATTACAGAGCTTCCCAGAGGCTTCTTCCCAGAAAAATCCCGAATCCTGCCCGAATCCTGCCACCTCTGTACTCCTGGGTGGGGAAAGGGCACTGACCAGGCTCTGCTGAAGCACCAGGACAGAGAGAACAGAGAAGGGAATGCTTGGATTGCTTCTCTCAAAATCACTGCAAGAACTGGGCTTTTGAAGTCCAGTCTTACAAGGAATAGTGGAAAACATCAGCGCGGAATTTCAGTGTGGAATCAGAGCCTGGATCCCATCCCATGGATCCCATCCCAGTGATCCCATCCTATCCCAGTGATCCCATCCCATCCCATCCCATCCCATGGATCCCATCCCATCCCATCCCATGGATCCCATCCCACCTGGCACAGCTACACTGTCACTCCAAGGCCAGGCTGGACAGGGCTGGGAGCACCCCGGGACAGTGGGAGGTGTCCCTGCCCATGGCAGGGGTGGCACTGGGGGGACTTTGAGGTCCCTTCCCACCCAAACCCATTCTGGGATTCTGATTCTCTGAAAAACCCGTTCCAGACAGACCATCCATAAGCTTTGTCCATCGTTTTTTCAGAGTCACTCTCCTGAGGTCACGCACCCCACGACTGCAAATTCCTCACCAGGTCCGGGGAGTCGTGACTCCCATCTCCAGTTTTTGGGGAGCCCACAGGAAGAGTTTTGCCATAAATCACAGAATTCTGGAACGGTTTGGAATGGAAGTGACCTCAAAGCCCATCCAGTGCCACCCCTGCCATGGCAGGGACAGCTCCCACTGTCCCGGGGTGCTCCAGCCTGGCCTTGGGCACTTCCAGGGATCCAGGGGCAGCCACAGCTGCTCTGGGAATTCCATCCTAAACTCCAGCAGGACACAGAATCTCCTTATTACAAGTCTAATTCCCCCTTTTTCTGAGGATTACAGTATTTTAGCAAGACTACAAAAGAATATTTGCATGTACTCCACTCCTCAAATTTGTGGAACTTTAATCTGGGAAGATTAGGCCTGTTCCACTTCGGATGCTTAATAAAACAGATGGGAAAAAAAAGCCTTAAGTAACCAGTGTAGAGTTAATTTTCTCATTAAAAAGCTCTAATTTCCACTGCTTTTTTCCCCCTTTTGGAGGATTTACAGCGATACAGCCATGCGCTCATGTATATCCAAGGGATAGCTTTGGAGATAAAAAAAAAATCCTGTAACCCGTGGGAGATTTATTTTCCTAAGGAAGAATGTAAATTTGGCAGAGAAAAGCAGAATCAGGAGGATGTTGACAGCTGCCTGAAAAGAATTATTGGAGGAAATCTAATTTTACCACTGGAAGCAGATCCCAGCAATGAGATGAATAACGGGGAAAACAATTTTCCATTAAAAACACTTCCATGGGGTAGTTTTCAAGCAGCTGAAGGATGGCTCCACATATGTGTGGATAAATTCATAAATCAAGGACCTGCAGACAAATAACAAGGAGGAAATTCAATCCAACCCTGTATTATGCCCACATCAGCACTTATTGATGAATAGACACCAATTCTGGAAATATTTTGCTTCTGGTGAGGACTTTTGAGGGAAATATTTTCTTCTTGCATCTAAATCAGGATTGATGTTTATTTTATGAAGAAAAATGCTACTTTCCAGTGAATACTGGGCTTTTAAAGAGTTGTCTGTCCTAAAAAGTCAAACACAGGTTGACTTTTAGGTGTTCAGATGTGTCTGGTGGTGTTGGGGTGTTTTACCTTTGATTTCTGCAGTCACAAATGCACATTTGGTAATTTCTTACTGTTTAAACTACTTAAAGTCTGCGTAACAAGAAATGGTATCTGCTGAAACTTTGTAAAAGGGAAGCTCTGTGGATTTACAGAGCAGGTTCCAACCTTGGGCAGCAGGAAAGTCCAGGCCTTCATCCAAAGGAATTTTTATCAATGACACCATTTCTCCAAAATTCATTTCCTTGACTTCACTGCATTCATGAGGCTTTGGCACTAAGGGAGTAACTAAAAGGAGAGGAAAGGATTTCTATTTTCTGAGTTTTAATTATCAGGGTTTACTCCTCCTTGCAAGAAGTCCCTTTGGATAAGGGCCGGGACAAGAGGGAATGGCTTCCCACTGCCAGAGGGCAGGTTTGGATGGGACAGTGGGAAGGAATTCCTTCCTCTGAGGGTGATGAGGGGCTGGGATGGAATTCCCAGAGGAGCTGGAAGTGTCCAAGGCCAGGCTGGAGCACCGTGGGATAGAGGGAGGTGTCCCTGCCCATGGCATGGGGTAGAATTAGGTGATTTTTTATTTCCTTTCCAACCCAACCCATTCCAGCACAATATTTGATCCTCTTCTGGACTTAGCCACCTCTAACCCACTCCCACAAAAAGCACCTTTCTCCTCCCCTGGCCAACACTCATCTGGGAATGGGAAATAAAAAGATGTCAGTATTTGATACCATGATGTGATTGAGCAGATTTTTTCACCTTCCTGAGTAAAGAGACAAAACGCAGATTTCCATTTTTTTTCCCTCCCTTGCTTCCCAGTTTGAATGCCTTTGTCTGATAGAAATGAGAAGGAAGTAAATCCATCATGGAGAAGAATAGTGAGAAGTAAGTTATAATACAGGTGTCATACATGATTTAGGGGATTCTGGCCCCAGAACTGAACAGCAAAGCTCCTCATGCAGATTCATCGATAACTCCCTAATTTATGTGACAGCATTTAAGGAAAAAAAAAAAATAAAATTATGAAGCAGGAATACACAAAAATAAATTTCCTTCAACACAGCCTAAATTTAATAAAGCAATCTAGCAACTGCCAGTGAGCACGGCAACTCCAGAGTGATTAAATAAGGAGGAGCATAAATTATGCAATGCAGTTAATCAGCGTGGAGCTGCTCTGCACAGCAGGGCAGGGCTCACCCAGGAGAGCACCCACTGCACCCCTCCATGCCCAGAGCCCCCATTCCCTTGGCTCAGCATTCCCACCCCCCATTCCATGAGGGATTTCCCCCTGCTCGTTCCCAGGGTGGGGTTTTGGGGTCGTGCTGGAGGTCAGGCTGTATCTGAGGTTTATTTGAATGCACAAAAAGGATTTCCTTCCTCACCTTCTGCTCATTTGGGAAGATTAGGGTGAATGTGAACAGTATCCTGGTGGAAATCTGGGATTTATCTTCCAACCTGGCTGCTTCCACTGAAAAGCAGTAGTTTGAATTTACATTTATCCCCCTGTTGAGCATCGCTGGCTGGATCTATTAATAGCTGTCTTTCCCAGTTCCTAATGTTAACAGAACTTTCCCCGCATCCACACTCGCACAGTTTTCCTTTGCCATTTCAAAGGCATGAATTTATGCTGGCAAACCCAAATGCATTTAAAGGGTGTTAAAGTGGCATTTCCATGAGAGGAGCAGCTCAGTCTCTCCATCACCCACCTGAGCTGAGGGACCAAAGCTGGGTTTTTGTGCCCAAAGTTGTGATCTGGGGCCTCACCGAGGCCCTTATGTTCACAGGTATTTCCAAGTTATTCCCTTGGGAAGTGTTGGGATTTATGTAATTACAACCCTCCAGAAACCTGGAAGCTTGGAAGTTTCTCTCCCTCTGCACCTCACTTTCGTCATCTTTAAAACTCCTGTAAGTGAGCCCTCAATTCATGGAGATAATGAGGGATGTGCAGGGTGGAAATCATGAGGTGTCGGGATAATTTTAATTTAGCTGAGACTGACAACTGTCAGGCTCCTTTGAAAGTCAGAGTTTAAAAATAAACTCTGTATTATGAACAATTCCGGATGGGAAGAAATTGGAGCATTATAAACAAAGGCCTTGTGTTCTATTAATTGATCCTGTGCCACTGCCATTAACAGACAGGATGGAAATATCTTTGATTCAAAGCAGTATCAGTTTTTAAGCCCTTAATTCATGGATTCTTACTTTTAAAATTTTTTTCCTCTTTCTTAAATTCAGTCCTAAGAATCTCAGCCGAATTATTGATAATTTGGAGGAATTAATCTCCAAAGCAGAGCAGGAATTCAGCCTCATGATCTGCTCAGCTCTGGGTTCTTGTTCAAGAAATGCCCCCACTCCACCACAGTGCCAAGACCTTCTTCCTGAACAGGCAACTTAGCCCAGCTTCTGGGATAAAACTCTCAGCTCAATCCATTCAAATGGCTCATTTTAACACTTTATTTAATAAGTTTTGAAGGTACAGACAAAAACAGGCAGCTTAAAAACCATAAATGTTTTAGGGCAAGCAGATTTTGGGCTTTGTCCCTCCTGCCTCAGTCTCACCAGGAATTGAGGGATGAAAGCCCTTTTTTACCCCAGCCAGGTGGTTTTTTTTTTCAGTGTGGACCAGACTGTTTAAATCATGGATTGTTTTCAAATGGGCCCACGCAGCCCCTCAGCTCAACCCCCACACCCTGCTGTGCTCCTCTAATTAAATTGATTACTAATTTATCTTTAATTAAAACTCAATCAGCAACGACCAAACAGCACCACCATTAGCTCAATAAGGCTCTACCTTCATCTGCTTTACTCCAGGTTTAATCCTGTTCATCTTTTCCTCTCCCAGCAGAGGAGAAATGGGAGTGTGGAAAACCAGGACTCCTCTGGACTCGGGGTAATTGAAACTGTGCTAAAGAGGTGTGAAAAATAAACTTGTTTTAGCACTGGGGTATAAGAAATGATCTCACCTTGCTCCAGGTTTTGGGAAGAGTCCCCTGCAGACCTGGCTGAGCCTGCAGTTGATGAATCTCCAGCCTTCCTCTGGGGTTTATTAATTATTCAAGACAAACAAACAAAGAGCAGTTTATGCACGGGGGGTGGCTTTTAACCATTCCCAGATTCCTTCAAACCCCCCCAGAGCCAGGCTGGGATTTATCTGGGTGCCCTTGAGCCATAACTCCTCAGCTGTGCTGTGCATCAGGGCTGATTTACTCCGGGTGACCTTCCAGGATGTGCTCTCTGGGAAGTTTTATGGGGACGTGATGAACGACAAGCCCAAAGTGTGAGGGATCCAACGTGGCCCTCCTGGTGCTGAGCAACCCTCTGGCTCTGCCCCAGCTCCTCCTCAGGCCAGTGACACAGGGCATGAGCTGAAACAGGGAACATTTCACTGAAAACTCTCTCCAGTGAGGGTGCTCAAGCCCAGAGGGGCTGTTGAGTCTCTGTCCTTGAAGATTCTCCAGCCCCATCCTCAGGTGAGCTCCAGCCCCAGCCTCAGGTGACCCTGCCCTGAGCTGCAGAGCTGGAGCAGGACACCTCCAGAGGTCCCTCCAGCCTCAGCAGCTCTGGTTCTGCAGGACACTTCAAGGACAAGCACACAAGGGGAGAGGCTGGTACTGCTCCCACACATGGAATGGCAAAGGAATGGCACACAGCCTCCCGAAACTGGGTTTTAATGGATCAGAGAATCAGGAGGGAATCCCAGAATGATTTTGGTGGGGAGGGACCTTAAATCCCCTCCAGTGCCACCCCTGCCACAGGCAGGGACACCTCCCACTGTCCCAGGCTGCTCCAAGCCTGGCCTTGGGCACTTCCAGGGATGGGGCAGCCACAAATTTTTTAAGCAATGAGAAAATAATGAAAATTGTCCCATGTTTGTGCCTTTTCCCCAGCAAACCCCACTGTTCTGTGCAAAATGGCAACTCCAGAGCACATCCCAGGGCATAATTTTCTGCTTCCATAGATTTTTTCCTGGAAGGCCTCCACCTGTGCTTGAACTTGGGAAGAGCTGAAGCCTCTCCTTTGCCTTTCCCCTTCACCACTCAGGTTGAGATCCATGGCATGATCCCAGCTGTGTTTTGTTCTCTCTTGCTCAGTATCACAGAATTCCGTGCAGCTCCCACAGGCAGTTCCTGAACACTTGGTAAACAATTTTCCCAATCACGATCCGCAGCAAAATCCCATTGCAGGCCCACTCTCCTGTCCGTCAGACTGCCATTAGCAGAGGGAAAAGCTTTTGCTTGGAGCACTGCCCTCCCTCTCTGCCATCCCAAAACCTCCCACTCAGCTCTGGAAATAACAGCTCGCACTGCTCTGGAAGGATCCAGCAGCAGGAATATTTTCCTTTTTAATGAAGGGGTCCGGGGCTTCTGGAACCAGGGGTGTGCATCAGTCGTGGTCACTAAACCCCAAATTTGGCTCCTCTCCCCATCACTGTCTCCTTTAGGCACCTCAGGAGTTTTCCCACCTGCTCCGAACTCCACAGCTCCCACTGAAGTTTTTGGGGTTTGGTGTTGGGGATTGTGATTAAAAAAAAACCTGCCCCAGATCTGTGGGCAGCTCTGGTCCAGCACTAAATTATATCCAGAACTCTCCTTTTCCCAAATCTTGCTGCCTTTGGCTGCTGGGAGAGGCTGCCATGGGTCCATGGAGCAAAGGCAACAGGGCTGTCTCAAGGGAATCATGGAATTTGTGTTGGAAGGGACCTTGAAGCCATCCAGGGACAGGCTCCAGGACACAGGGACAGCTCCAGGACACAGGGACAGCTCCAGGACACAGGAAAATGCTCCATGACACAGGAAAAGGCTCCATGGCACAGGAAAAGACTCCAGCGTGCTGAAGCCATGCCCACATCGAATTAAAATGCTAAACCAGGCTTTATCCACTTGTTTCTCAGAGGATCCATCACTTCCCTGGCTGATACCATTCCTTATCTCTGGGCTGCTCAGAGCAGGGCCTGTACATCACTCCACACAACAGGGCCGCGGTCCCAGGACACCTCAGCATTCCTCCCGTATAAATAACAATTTGTGAGTGCAAAGATTAGATAAACACTTTTCCATAACCCTGGCAGTACATCTGCTGCTCTGAGAGAGCTGAGATGCCTTGGAGCTGCTCCAGAGGTGAATTTGATCCTTTTACACGGGCTCCCTTCGGAGCCTCCTGATCCTTTCCCGCTGACGCACGCTCCTAACACTTGTTCTGAATTATATCCCAGCACAAGTTTGCTCAGGTAATTTTCCACCTATTTAATTGTAATTTTTGCCTCAGATACATCCACAGGAAACCCTTAATTTCACTGAGGGCTTTTTAATTTTTCACCCTCGTAAATAAAGATAATATCCATCATATCCAAAGTGCGTAAGAGATCCAACCTCCTGAGACCTCAGCACACTTGCTGATGAGCAACTTCTGTTGAGATGATCCTAGGTTAAGAATCTGAGCTAAATTTCCTTGAAGAAAGTGTCTGGAGTGATATTTATCCTCAACAGTCTTGTAAGAAGTCCACAGAGAGGTGTGAGGGAGTGAAGGAGCCCTTTGCATTCCTTATGATCATCCCCAGGTCACGTTCCCTGCGCAAATGATCCTCCCGCTGAAGTGAAAAAAAGAAAAAGAAATGAAAGAAAAGGCAAGTGGGAAAATAAAAAGGATTCACAAGGAAAGCCAGAGGCCCAATTTAACAGCAGCTTTTCATGTGCTTAATCAAGCTTTAGGTTTCTGTGTTTATCTTTGATGTTTCTACAGCAGCTTCAAACCGCCAGAGGTGCGAGTGCAAAGCAAATCCCGAGCTTTTGCTGGATTTGGGAGCTGCCCACAGATATTCCATGGGAGACCTGGCTCCTTTGGGGCTGGATCTCCCCTGCCTTCAGAGCAGGGAGAGGTGGGGCTGCTTCCCACAGGGAATGGAGTTTGGATCCTTGCACTGCTGGAATCTCCGTAGTGCTCTGCAGAGTTGTACTGGATTCTCTTCGGTCAGGGAGTGCCTGGGCAGCTTCCATAGGATCCCAAAATGGTTTGGGCTGGATTTTAGAGACCCTGTGCATCCCTGGGAGCAGTGTCCCAGCACTCCTGGAGCTCTGGCAGCCTCGGGGCTGTGCCCATTCCCTGGGCAGCCTGGGCAGTGCCAGCACTTTCCCAGAAGAGCCTTTCCCAGATCTCCAGCCTTTCCCTGAGAAAGGGAATGCCCCTGCCACAGCTCCAGGCACTGAGGAACTGCAGAGATGTTGGGCCTCCTGCATGCCCAGAAAATTCCTCAAGCACTGAGGAACTGCAGAGATGTTGGGGCTCCTGCATGCCCAGAAAATTCCTCAGGCACAGAGGAACTGCAGAGATGTTGGGCCTCCTCCATGCTCAGAAAATTCCTCAGGCAATGAGGAACTGCAGAGATGTTGGGCCTCCTGCATGCCCAGAAAATTTTCTGCTGTGCTCGTGGCGCTATTAAACCATCACGAGGTGGTGATGGATCAAAGACTGGACTTGATGGACTTGGAGGTCTTTTATAACCTTAATTTTGTGATTCTAAACACCCTGAGAAAGAGTCTCTCGTCTCTGTGTGATGTGGAAGTCCAGATTCCCACCCTGGCGCAGCTCTGCCAAGCAGGTCCTTTAAGGAGGGATTTGTTTCTGAGGTGGGACACGGCCCGTGAAGAGAAGAGAGGAATTAATCCCCATCCAGGGCTCCCAGGAGAGGAATTAATCCCCATCCAAGGCTCCAAAGAGAAGAATTAGCCCCATCCAAGGCTCTCAGCCCTGGCCCAGGGAACCATCAGGCAGAACTGGACCTCCCTCCCCACTGGATATGGAATTATGGAATCGTTGATGTTGGACAGGACCTCCAAGATCATTGACTGAACCCCACCATGCCTACAAAACCTAAAAGTGCCCTTTCTGCTCCTGTTCTGAACATTTCCAGTGGCTCCACGACTTCCCTGGAGATCCTGTCCCTACATTTAACCACTCTTGCAGTGAAGGAATCGCTCCTGATGTCCAATGTACATGGCAGGCAGGAAAAGCCTGAGGGCAGGGAAAAGGGGCTCAGGTTTGTTTAGGGAGAAGTGGAAGAAGTTGTGGGAGTCCAACCTTTTTTTGTTCCCTGCAAAAGTCTGGGAACGGGGAGCCAGATCTCAGGAATACACAATGAGACACACAGGCAACAGGCACAAGTTGCAAGGAAAGAAATTCTGATTGCTCTTATTTTAAAAAACATGTAAAAATTAACCAAGTGAGTTGCTAAAGACCAAAACACGGCCCAGAAAGTTTGGGGAATCTTCATCCTTCAGACTTGGACTGGACAAGGCCCTGTGGAACCCTGAGCTCCGAAATTCCCTCCAGAGGCTCCTTCCAAAAGAAATCTCTCTTTAACTCTACGACTCCGAGGCCTTTCATCCTGTTAAGTCCTCATGTTGCCATGAAAAAATGCCCAGAAAATGTCATGTCCTGTGGCAACACAAAGGAGTTAACACAGCACCGAGCTAAAAATTAACAGGATTTTATACAATGAGTGCCTGCAGCCTGTGAGCACCTTGGGAAAAACAAGCTGTCAATCCACACCAGAACATGCCAGCAGCCTGCAGGGATTCAGTGCCTCTGATCCAGCACCATCCAACAGGAAAGGCTCTTTATTTTGCTGCAGATTCACGTGTGATTTCTATAATTCCTTGATATTAAGCCCAGCTAATGATAACCCTTCATGCTCTCCTCTTCCATCAAAATATTTCGGGGATTATTTGCAGACAGAGAGAGCTTTGCTTTGCCTGCTGCTTGTTTGAACCATTGGGTGAGCAGGGAAAAAAATCAAACACAAATTATTTCCATGCCTGTGCAGCTTCTCTTGGAAAAGCTGAAGGAATAAACTGCACGGAACTCATGCTTTACTTTGGGGTTTCTTTTTTTTTGAACGATTTCTCAGCTCCTCAAAGAGAAATGCCAGGAACTGTAATTTGGAGTTCTGCCTTGCTTGCTATGGATCATCTCCTCCCCAAAATGTGTGGATTGGCAATGTGCTCCCAGTTCCCTTGGGAGAGCAGGAATAATCTGACTTTTAATAGGAATTTGGACCCAGCAAAGGAGATCTGAGGTCTGATTTTACCTCAGTGGTTCAGGCACAGCGTGGGGACCACAGAAATAAAGAAGTCAGAGCTGAGGGAAAAATAGGAATATAACAGGGGTGGGACTGGGATTTGTTCCAACTGAGCCCCCATTCCTAATTCAGGACCTTAATTTCCTAAAGCACCCTCAGAAAGCAAATCTGATCCATTCCCTGATAAATTCCCAGGATTAAAGTGACAATATTCCTAATTTTAAGCCTTTCATTAAATAAGAACCCAGAGTTTCATTAAACATGTAAAATTCAGCTCATCCTGGCATTAAAACCAACTAAAAAGTAAATAAATGCACAGAAAATTGTGATTTTTTTTTTCTTTTAATTCACTATTTTTCAGTCAATCCACTAGCAGCTGGTAATTCTGACAAGCTTGGGATTGGCACTGCTGGGAAAGGATGTTTTTCTGTGCTCTCCAAAATCCTTCAGCAGCAATTGTGAGCTAACCCAGGGACTTCTCCAGCACCAGGCTGCTGCCAACCAGCTGATTCCCAGGCAGCTGCCTGATCTCCCTCAAAATTATTCACAGCTTGGGGATGGAAAAGATAATAAACATATGGAATAGGATGGTGAGAGGCTGGAGAAGAGAGGGGATAAATAAAGGTTCAAAATCTGCCAGCTGGGGAAATATGAGCCAGTAGGTACAAAGTAGGAGAAAAATGAAGTCTTGTCAAAGAGACAAGAGTGATTTGGTCAATTCTGGGAATGAAAATCCCTCTGTAATGAAGAAAATGAATGGAACAGCCACCAATCCCAGGCAGCAGTGACATTTTCAGGCAATACTGGTGTAAGTAGTGAGCTGAAAATTTCATTTTTAGGGACCTGCCAGCTGCCAATCCAAAAGACAAATCTCAATAGAACAATGTGTTGTGTGCCAGAGCTACTCTCAAAAATCAGTTTTCACAGAATCCCGGGATGGTTTGGGCGGGAAGGACCTTAAATCCCAGGCAGTGCCACCCCTGGGGATCAGTGCAGCAGGGGAGGTTTGGCACTGCTTCCTGAGCCCCTCAGCTGCAAGCCCAGCTCCCCGAGCCCGCCGGGGGCTTCTCCCCTTCACCACAGAACTCTCAGGCTGCTGTTTATTTATTACCTCCAGAACAGCCCCAAAAAAGCCACAATTAAACCCAGCAATTCATCACAGCCCTGGGCCAGCCAGCACTAGGATGACACATCCGTTAGCAGCCCCAAAACCAGAACTGGGTGAGAGAAGATGTGGAAGGAGCTAACAGCAGAAGAAGTAAAGAAGTAGTCAATAAGGAACTCTCTTTAAGGCTGTAACTAAGGAGACTGAGAGAAGTGAGGAACAAAAGAAAGATAAGAAGAAAACTTCGCAGCTGGATGATGTATTTTTAGAAAGTTAGTTAAGTCACTGTAACTTTTCACCAATGGTGTTATGTTGATTTATTGTGGCCAATAAAGTAGAAGAAGTATAAACTATCACAGAGTGTATAAAAAGTCGAACATATTTCGTATTAAACAGATGCCAAATGAAACTGCCTTGTGGTCCCTTCGTTGTGTCGTGAACGCCTCAACAAAAACAAGAAGAAAACTTCCAGCCCCGGCTTCGAAGATTCTTTAAAACACAAATTTAGGGCGGATGGGGCTCTGCAAGCACTTCTGAAAGGGGGATTTGGCTGCAGAGGTTTTGGAGGGGGGCTGCGGGCAGCTGTGCATAATGCAGGCTGGAGAATGCTCTGGGGCAGGACTGGGGCACAGGAGTGCAGCAAATGCATGGGTGCTTGTGTCAGCCGAGGGGAACGGGTGGGGCTCGGGGTGAATTGCCTTGCTTTTGTAAGAAATGGGGTTTGGAGAGCCAGGCCCTGGTTTGCAAAGGGATTTTGGGCCCAGTGAGGATTTTTCCCCTTAACAGGAAGGTAAAGGATGCACCAGGGGGATAATCCACCACAGTTACCACTGTTAGACCTCCCTGCTGCAATGGGGATCAGTCAGCAGTCAACTTTGGAAGGATTTGGGCCTCTCTCCCTGCAAATTCCATTTTCCCTGCCACCAGTGGGCCAGCACATTCACATTTTCCCCTCAGTGACACCAAGAGTCCCTCCCTCCATGTCCATTGGCATGAATAATCCTCATTAAAGCTGTGCCCATCCCCATTTTCCCCTCAAAGACCCCATCCATTGGCACAAATAATCCCCATTAAAGCTGTGCCCATCCCCATTTTCCCCTCAAAGACCCCATCCATTGGCACAAATAATTCTCATTAATGCTGTGCCCATCCCCATTTCCCCCTCAGTGACACCAAGACCCCATCCACTGGCACAAATAGCCCCCATTAATGTTGTGCTCATCCCTGTTCTCCAGCCTCCCCTCCCACCTCCCACCCACTCTCCCTGAGCCAACAAAGTCACAGGATCCCTCTCCAGCAGCTCTGGCTCATTTGCTGCTCCCAAAATGAGGATTTTCTCCTGTCCCCAGTGCTCTGAATTCAAGGCTTGGGTGCAAATGTGCCCAGCCCCTCCCTCCTGGAGAGAAATATGGACAACTCCAGTTATTAATTCCCCATTGTTGTTCCGACTTTAAACTGCTCCTTAAAGCCACTGAGATCTCTTTCAAGCAGTGGAGGAAAAGAACTCTTTAATCACTAAAAGTGCATTAAAAATTCAGCACTTGAATCCTGCCTAATAGATTGATATTTCCCATGAGCTGGCAGGGGAAGATTAGCTATTAAAAATTCCCCTGTCCACTGGCATGTTAAATCCACCTGAAATTGGGCCCTGCTTGTTTGCTTGTTTGTTTTTCTGGTTAAAGAGACACTTAAATTCTGACCTCTTCACACTTGAAATAAATCAGGGAAATTTATTTCTGTGTTTTTACAGGGTTTTAAGGCCGGCTTCCATTTCAAGAGCTGCAGGCACTGGATCCTGCCTGTCCTTCCCAAATTCCCAAGGCTGCCTCAGTGTTTGCAGGACGCCGCATGAGGAGCTAGGTGAGTTTAAATCCAGGTGTCACAAACTCTCAAATTCTGCTTCGTCACCCCAAACTCCTCCATTGGCCGGGATGAGGATTAAACTGAAGAAGGCACAAGCGCTGCAGAGAATCAGGAAATCGATGAAAGATTAAATCAGGCCCTGGAAATGCAAAGCACAGCTGGCCCTGCAGGAGGGCTGAGCCCCCATGGGATGGGATGTGCCACCACCCTGCCCACAGGGCTCAGCTCCTAAACTGACTCTACCAGTGGTTTTGTTTTTTTTTTTTTTAATTATTTTTTGGTACTATTATATTTGGTTTTTTCTTGCTTTTCCTAATAAAGAACTCTTATTCCTCTTCCCACATCTTTGCTTGAGAGCCTTTTACTTCCAAAATTATAACAATTCAGGGGGAGGGGGTTTACATTTTCCATTTTAGGGGAGGCTACCAGTGGTTTTGTTTTTTTTTTTTTTAATTATTTTTTGGTACTATTATATTTGGTTTTTTCTTGCTTTTCCTAATAAAGAACTCTTATTCCTCTTCCCACATCTTTGCTTGAGAGCCTTTTACTTCCAAAATTATAACAATTCAGGGGGAGGGGGTTTACATTTTCCATTTTAGGGGAGGCTCTGCCTTCCTTAGCAGACACGTGGCTTTGCAACCCAAGACATGCACAAACCCAATCCCACCAAACAAAACCCCACAATTTTCCCTTTGCCCCAAGCCTGGCTGTTGGTGGCAAACCCAAAAATGCCGTTTGCAGAATTCATGGATGATTTTTTTCTGGGATGTTTGCCACCAGCTGAAGGAACTCAGGGTTCTCCTGGAACAAGGAGTTTCCTTGTTCAACTCATGTGCAACAACCACAGACCTCAAAAAGGGCAGGGAAAGAACTGAAATTATCCCAATCTGCATGGAAACACTCAGAATTTTATCTCAACACTCTGTGGTCAGGTTTTGGTTCTTTTGTTGCCTTTTTTTCTCATAAAAACAACTCAAATGCCTTGAATTTGACCAATGCTGGACACGTCAGATCTTTATGGTCACAAAAAGTAAGGAAAGAAAAAAGTAATTTATAGGCAAATCCACCCTGTCTGTGCCAGCTGAGCGAATTCTGCTCTGACAAGATCCCGTAGATAAATTTCTGTTTCATTTCATGGTATTTCTTCCAGCGTGATGTTCCAACCAGAAACCACACTGGGAACAATTTGGGATGGAATAGAAAATGATAATGTCTAGACAGCAATGCTGCCTGAAGTATTTTCAGGGAATATAAAAAACAAGCATTAGCAGCAGCTCTAATAGCTACAAGTTAATAATGACAATGTTAATTTTAATTTTAATGATTCGAGGTGGGCACTTAAAAAAAAAACCCCACAAAACAAAATCAATGAGCTGGAATAGGAATTTTAATTTGGAAAGCTGGACAATTATTAATAATTTGCATTATTCAATTAATAGTGACTTTTCTAATTAATAAGATGCTTTGTGTCCCCATCTGGCATTTAAAGACATCATTCATTTTTATGAAAAATAATGAAATAAACAGCTGCAAAGGGGGTTGATGCACTGATGGGAGAGAGAAATTCAGCACTGAACAGGCCAAGGGGAAACTTGAACACAAACACCACGACGGCTCATGGAAATTTTCACCTTCTCTACCCCCTGTCCCCTTTCCAGAACTCCTGCTGAACCAAATTTGGCCTTTTCACCCGCGCCCAGTAAAGATTTCCATGGGCTTATCCCTTTCCCTGCCCACTGGGTGTCAGGAATTTTCCTGGAGGAGCCAACGGAGTTAAAGGATTCTTCCACCACGAGCTTTGACTTTCAAATGGAAGCTGTGGGCTCGAGACAAATCCATCATTCCAGCGCCCAGAACGGAGCTGCTGGAGCAACGGGAAATGGATCCAGGCCGTGGATCATCAGCCATGTGTGGAGTGCTGCTCCCAGAATTCATGGATGCTGTGGCACGCCCTGGGAATGCTGCAAAAGGACAGAGGCAAAATCCTGTTCTATTTTTTGCCCCTTTCTCTCTCTCTTTTCTTCCTTCCTGCCTCCTTTGAGAATCCAGGCTGCAGGGAGCTGCTCCACGGAGTGATTCCTGGAGGAATTCGTGCCCGGACTCTGAGCAAGGGCTGCTGCTCAGCATCAACCCAAAGCTGAATTAGCAGAATTATAGAACCAGACTAACGAGGAACTGCCACACTTTTCCAGGCATTCCTGGATGGAATGTCTGCCCACCCCCTTGGAATCAGGGCTTGGGCACCTGCATAGGAAAACCACCCAAAAACTCTGATTTTATTGCTCAAATGTCAAACTTTGGTGCCTCTGGTTTGAGCCTGGCCATGAAATCCAGGGATGCTGCTTCCTCTTGATCCTGCACCAGTAATAAAATCCTGGAATGGTTTGGGTTGGAAGGGACTAAAATCCCATCCAGTGCCACCTGCCATGGCAGGGACAGCTCCCACTGTCCCAGGGGCTCCAGCCTGGCCTGGGCACTGCCAGGGATCCCATCCCAGCCAGGAATTCCTTCCCAGATAATAAACCCTGTGCAGAACTCAACAGCCCCTAATTAACAATTGCCAGACATCCCCTAATTAACAATGGCCACGTGCTGCCTTTTAGCTGAGGGTTTCCAAGTACTTTCTAAACCTTGGGATGCATCCCCAGGGACTCAGAGAACAAACAGCTCCTTCAGGATTGGGGGCACTGTCAGAACCTGGAGAAATGAGGAAACATCCATGAAACCTGCACTTGCACAAAGCAGCAACAGCCCACCACTAATTCCAAGCTCCAGTCCCTTGAGGGGACCCCACGATGCTGCAGCTGCTCAGTCAGGCTCTGTCCCACCTTTAAAGCTGAAAAACACAAATATAGACAATATTCCAAGGGATCTGGGGAATTCCTCACCTATTAAGCCATTTCCTAATTATTTTCCAGAATCACCTCCCTGCACAGACGTTCCAGGGGCTCCCTGGTGCCTCCAGGCCAGAAGACTTTTTCCATCCCAGCCCATCCCATTCCACTAGTTTCTCCAAAACACCCAGCCAACAGGACAAGGACAGCTGTTTGTTTTTAGGAAATCATTCTTGGCACATAAAAACACCGAGCTGCCAAGAGGTTTTCTCGTTTGCCCAAAACCCTTCCCTGACCTGGGACTGAGGTGGTTTCCTCCAGTTTGAAATGAAGAGCCCAAGGAGCAGCAGGTCTTGGATCCCCACTGCTGACTTAGGCAGATTTACCTCCCCAAACCTGCAGATCTTCATGTACAGCTGTGTTTTTCTCTCAGGTGCCACAATGTCAGTGCCACCAAGCCCCAAATGAGCAGATTTTTACAGAAGATCCCCTTAAAAAGAGAGAAATAAATAAGCAGGAGGAGCTGTTGGAAGGGCAACGGATGCAAATTCAATATCTCCTGATTTTATTCCAGGCTTTTGCCAGTGACTTAATGAACAATCACAGACAAGCCACTTCATGTTGTTTCTCAATACATTAATTAGGAATAACAACACTCATCTCCCAGGCAGCTCCACAGCTGAAGGTGCAGCGTGGCAAAGATTTCCTTTTTATTGTGTTTAAAAAAAAACCCACACCGCTTGGAGATGGAAACAATTTGCCAGAATTTTCCACATCAAAACAAACAGCAACTCCCCCAGAACGCCACGAGCAAGAACAACAAAGCTTTGTGCACTCCCAGGGGCACCGCTGAGGATCCAAATTCATTTGCCATGAAAAACTACAAATTTAGGGTCGTGCTCCACTAAGTAAAAGGCAAAAGGCTCAGGGAATTTTGTAGCAGGTTTTTTCCATGCCTAACGATCCCATTTGGAAGAATATATCATATATGTTTAGAAAAATAGGCTTTCAAGTTGTCAACGCTCCCAGTTCTTGCTGAATTTGCTTTCCAGATGTTTTGGAGGTTCAGAGGAAGAGGAGGAGAAGCTGAGGGATCAGGACATTCCTGGGTCCACCCCTCTGGAGTGGGGAGCTCAGCAGCAGATCCTCTCCCACAGCTGGGATTCACCACAGGGCCCCACTCACCAGGACATCGACACAAATGGTTTCATTAATTTAATTAATTCAATATCCCCTCAGCTGGGAGAAGGAAAGGTTGGGCTGTGATTGCCTAGAGAAGATGGGAGGCACAGAAAAATGGCTTCACTTTCCACACTGGACACACAGCACCTGGGACTGGCTTTGGAATTAAAATCCGGAGTGGTTTGGGTTGGAAAGAACCTCACAGCTCATCTGGATCCAACCCCCTGCCATGGACAGGGAATAATTCTGCATCTGGTTTTCTGTTTTATAGACAAAGTAAAGATGATTTCACTGTTGTCACATTGTTTTGGGTACTGAACTCTCAAATTCCATGTTGGAAATTCAGGAATAGAACAGCCATGGCTGAATTGGCTCAGCGTGGTGACAGCTGCAGAGTCTGCATTGAAAATCCCATTTTTCATTGATATTTTAGAATCCCAAACGTTCATGGACTCACACTGGGTCAAAACCAGTTCTGAGAGCTCCAGCTTGGCTCCAGCCAAGGACAATGCCAATCCCCAAACAACCAGGCGGGATGGCGACACATTTCTGCTAAAGAAGGGAAATTTGGGCAACTCTGAGTAAGGAAAATCTGAGTAATTTGGGTAACTTTGAGGAATTTGAGTAACTCTGAGCAACCCTCAACACCTGTAAGAGCCACCAGGTCAGAGGAAGGTTTGGTCACCCCCAGGGGTGTAGAACCAGACAGAAAGATAATGACCTTAAAATGTCTCACAGAAATGATGGAAAGAGCCAGAGTTTAATCTTAAAAGTCATCATTGATCATTTTAAGGGCTCTTTGACGTCCCTCTCTTGAAACAATGTAATTCTCTGCAATTATCCCTGCAATCTGGGGGTTTGGCACAGCACACTGGGAGCCCCTGGGATAACTGAATTCCGTGTGCTTTGCGGGATTTCGAACAAACAAAGGGGAGTCACCAGACCAGAAGGAAATTCACAGAATTCACAGAATCCCTGGCTTGGAAGAGACCTTCAGGATCACGGAGTCCAGCCCAGCCCCAACAGCTCAACTCAGCCCTGGCACCAGTGCCATGTCCAGGCTTTGTTAAACACACCCAGGGATGGTGACTGCACCACCTCCCCGGGCAGAACATTCCAGAACTTTATCACCCTTTCTATAAAATATTTTTTCCTGATATCCAACCTAAATTTCCCTTGGTGCAGCTGGAGGCTGTGTGCTCTGGAGAGAGACCCCAGCCCCAGCTGAGCACAGGCACCTTTCAGGAGCTGTGCAGAGTGAGGAGGGCACAACTCTCCCAGGCATTGTCCTGGGGAAGGCTGTGAGATCAGAGAAAAGGACCATTTTTTCCCGCCCCAAACCCTGTGCTGCAGAGCCTGGCAGCTCCTGTGAGCCCCAGGAAAATCACATTTCTTGGCACCAGAGGTCACAGCCGCTCTCCAGGTGCTGCTTTTGCCCGTGACAAAATATAAAATATCCCCTGGATGGGCCATGGCAGGGTGGCCCCATGGGGGTGACACAACCCAGGTGCCCTTGGCCTTCTCACCCACCTGGACACGCTCCAGGAGAAGGATGGAGCTCATTCCTTTCCTAAAATCCAGGCAGACACATCCACGGCCTTTCCCTCACTCACTCAGCAATTACCTGGCTGAGATAATTATTCCCCTCCTTCAGGTCGTTCAAAGCAGATTTATTAATTGTATAGGAAAGAAAGGTGCCTACAATGTCTTCCATATTTCCTTTATTAATTTTTAATTATTTTCTCTTAATTATTAGGACCCACTCTGAAATGTCCTGGATGAGTGCTCATAATTAAAGTTCAAGTATTTGCTCTAAATTAAATCTGATCTCAGCTCTTGGGCAGAGGGAGGTGTGTGGGGGGATTTTTTTCCCCTTTTGAACATGGAAAATTGAGGAAACACATTTGTTTCTGCCATCCACGGACGAGCTGCTTCTCTACGAGACAAATATTCGCCCAAGTTAATCTGGAGGTGGTTACATAATGCAGAATATCAATTTTGGGGTGGCATATGGTCAGAATAACAATTCCAACGCAGCTCTGGAGTGCCAGTGACCATCATTGCTCCATAAAGGACCTCGCTGGGGCCACGTGTTCATTCCATCCCCTGCAGCTGACAAAAAATACCCCAAAAAATGAGAAATGCTTCCCGTTTTCCCACATAAATACTTCCCTCAAGGCCACAGTCCCTCACCTCCTGGCATGGCTCCAATTTATGAATCCAGCCCCGCTGCGATGAAAAAAAAATTCCATTGTGGGCGCCAAAAAGTCCCTCTTCCTCTGCCCCATCCAGCAGTTTCCAGATAAAAATTGGGATGAACACCATGAAATACAGCCCTGAAAGCTCTTTGCTCCCACTTTAATATAGCCCAGAAGTTGCCTGCAAATACACCCTGAAAATTCCCAATCCAAGGGGAACAAGCCCTGAAAATTCCTGCTCCAAGGTAAAGAAGGCCTGAAAATTCCTGATCCAAGGTAAATAAATCCTGAAAATTCCCAGTCTAAGAGAAACAAGACCTCAAAGTTGCTGATCCAAGGGAAAGTCCTTAAAATTCCTTATCCAAGGTAAACAAGTCCTGAAAATTCCTGATCCAAGGTGCTTTTTTGTGCTCCTGTTGGATCCCTTTTGGTTGGACAGGTTTGTGCTTTAATCCCATCAGATTGTGAGTCAGTTGTCCCAGGGATGCCAATGGAATTATAGAGAATTCCATTGGTTTTAATGAGGCTAAAACCTGTCCTGGAGAATGAATAGATAGAAATAAAAATAAAAATTAAAAAAATAAAAATTAAATTAAGAAAATATAAATAGATATAGATATAGATATAGATATAGATATAAATATATTTCTATCTCTGGACCTGTAATTCTGTTCATTCCTCCAGGTTTGATCCTGCAGGACTGGAGGATCCCAGCCATTCCATGGCTTGGAAAGCACACAGAACTTCATTTACATCATGAATTTCAGGACTGCACATGTCCAGAACACAAACCCACCACCTTCCTCCTCTCATTTAATCTGATGATGATGATTTATGCAGCTCTGAATGCCAACTTGCTGCTTGGGCTGCTCAACAAGGAGCACACAATTTACATGTCTGGGCTTAGCAGTGGAACTCTGAGCTTCAGAAAGGCAAGAAACCACCCAAATTCATAATTTCATGTAAAAATTCCACTTTCTGCCATCATTTCTTGTTCCCATCTCACGTGAAATTCTCTCACACAGGCGTCTGACACCCAAATTATTTCTCAGAGACCTTCCGCAGCGTGAGGGCCCCACAGTGTTTGGAAACAATGGAAATGTGGAAAAACAATCCCAAATCAGAGTGCTAAACCTAAACCGCTCTGGGGGAGATTATCCAGAGGTAGAGATCAGTGGAAAACACAGAAGGACTTTCTCCATGCTCCCTCCAAGCATCATTCCCAACATTTCTGGGAACTATTTTCAGCATTTGATCTGTGCTGGCGTCAGTTGTTGCTAGCCAGAGTAATCTCCTTTCACAGGGAAATAAAAAGGCTCGGTGAGATTATGTAAAAGCAGCCAGGAATAGCAGGGACTATAAATACCCGGGATGGGGGGACTGGGAGAGCCAGACACGAGGGGTCTTTGGGCAGCACCGGCCTTTGGGGGCCTTCAGCAGGAGCCCACCCTTTGGGCAGGACCTGCAATGGCTTGAAATGATCCCAGATTTAGGCTGGGATTTCGGGAGCTGGAGCAGCTTTTGATCAGTCAGGACTGAGCTTAACCACAAAGAATGAAATCTCACATTTCTAGCGCTGGAGAAAAGCTGGGACCTGTCTAAAGCTGAGTCAGGTCTAAAGATGAGTCAGTTCTAAAGCTGAGGCCTGTCTAAAGCTGAGTCAGGTCTAAAGCTGAGGCCTGTCTAAAGATGAGTCAGGTCTAAAGCTGAGGCCTGTCTAAAACTGGGACCTGTCTAAAGCTGAGGCCAGAACAAATCTGGGGCCTGTCTAAACCAGAGTCAGGTCTAAAGCTGAGTCAGGTCTAAAGCTGAGGCCTGAACAACTCTAAGGCCTGTCTAAACCTGAGTCAGGTCTAAAGCTGAGTCAGGTCTAAAGCTGAGGCCGGAACAAATCTGGGCCCTGTCTAAAGCTGAGTCAGATCTAAACCTGAGTCAGGTCTAAAGCTGAGACCATCAAAAGTTTTTGTGTTAGCAGTAAATTCTGGATTGGACACTAACTTGTTGCATTAGAAAACTGTGCCAAAGCACACCTTTATTCCTGTCATGGAAACATGGAGAATAAGGTCCACATGTCACTGCTGTGTCAAGCTAACACCCAAGATTTGTGCTGTTTGATAACCCCTCCCAGCACCCTCAGGAACCCCGAGGAGTGAGGAAGTTACACCTGGTTTGCTCCAAGGAGGAGGAATGATCAGCACCCCACCAGCCCCGTGAGCAGGGCACACGAACATCTCCCCACCCTGCCGTGAAACCTGCAGGGAAATTGCTCACAGGGACATTTTTTGCCCCCCCAAACCCCGTGCTGCAGAGCCTGGCAGCTCCTGTGGGCCCCAGGAAAATCACATTTCTTGGCAGCAGAGGTCACAGCCGCTCTCCAGGTGCTGCTTTTGCCTGTGACAAAATATAAAATATCCCCTGGATGGACCATGCCAGAGCAGGGGGAAAGCAGTGCAGCAGATTGAGGAAAATCCAGAGAAGTGCTTTGCTGAGCAGAATGTGCACGAGCACTGCCCTGAGTGATGGCTCAGGATCTCCTTAAATCAGACTGGAAGGACTCCCCTGGCTTTAGCTCCTGCCTGTAGTCAACACTTCAGGCACTTCCCAGCTCATCTCCTGTCAATTTATGGCTCCTGGGACCCCCAGATCTCACCAGCCTTGGTCCCACTGTCCTGCCCTCACCTGAGAGCTCCCTACCCGTGCCCTGAGGTCCACAAGGCCCAGGAACTTGGGGACGACGTGGTGATTCCATTGTTCTCAGGGAGCTGCCACTGGAATTCCTCATGCCAGCCCACCCCAGGTCCCTTCCCAGGCCCTGCACCCTGCCCTGGCACATCCAGCTGCATTTTCACCCTGAGCTGCCCTGAACAGGTCTCTGAGCAGTGGCTCTGCACAAGAAATCAGTTTTATACCCATCTTGTTCAGCACAACATCCTCCAGTGTTTCCAGATTTGGCCATAAGTCACAACTGAAAATATTATCTTTTATCCCTCCCCCTCTCAAATCCCTGTCTGTCTGTTAGATCCCAGCAGAAATTCTGGATAATGAATACAAAAAGTGCCAATGCCAAGCCAGTCCCCAAAACCCTGCAGTTTCATCCTGAGAATAAAGTTTAAAACCGATTTCAAGACGTCATAATTAAGAAATCCGTGACAGTCTGAACACGAAAAGCCAAAGGCACGCTTTGCTTTTAATTCATTCCGCTCCTCACAAACAATGCAGATGCTCCGGAGCCGGGGATTGCATTCCTTCCCTGGGAGCTCGGGAACAATGGGATGTGGGGATGATGGAACGCCAGCCTGCGCGGCTGATCCAGCCCCGTCTGCCACCGCACTGCTCCCTGGAAAGGAATTAACCTCCTTCCTCCTGCCAGCCTCTCATCTTCCAAAGGATCCCTGGGAATCTACCCCAGGGAGCAGCTGGATGATTGGGAATCACTGCCTGCCCCAGGGAGCAGCTGGATCCTTGGGAATCTACCCCAGGGAGCAGCTGGATCCCTGGGAATCTACCCCAGGAGCAGCTGGATCCTTGGGAATCTACCCCAGGAGCAGCTGGATCCTTGGGAATCTATCCCAGGAGCAGCTGGATCCCTGGGAGTCACTGCCTACCCCAGGGAGCAGCAAAGCTTTTTGGCTGAGCTGGTCCCTTCTCTTCCCTCTCTCTGGGTTCTGATCCCCAGCCAGGGCTCAAACCTTGCAGAATTAAAACTCAGCTCCTGCAGCTCCCAGCTGCTCTCCCTTCCCTGTCCCAGATCATCCTGACTAATTGCTGTGAGTGGACAAAACCAGGGAGCGTTTGCCAGGCAAACAAAGAGGGAATCGCAGCAGTGCCAGGGAGAGAGATCTCAATTTCAGCCCAAACACAGCCCCCAGTGAGCCAAACCCCACCAGCACGGAGGTGAGGATCTGCTCTGCACGTCTGGAGCTGATTCACGGTGCTTTGGTGATGTTCTCAGGGAGCTGAAATAAATATATCTGAAATTCACATGTGTCTGTTTCATCCGTTTGTATCAGCAGGGCTTCCAAGTCCCTTATTAAGAAAGCACAGCTAATGACAGAAGGCAAATGCTAATTTTGTTTGGTGGCTCTTTCTCCATTCAAGTTCACTGATCAGGCAGACAAATTAAGAGAGATTGTGAGCTGATCCAGGAGCCATTTGTTCGACATCTCCCTGAATCAATGCCTGACACAACGAAGCATCTTCGTGCAATAGAATTTTATTTGTCATGTTGGGCCAGAAGCAGCAGTTAATAATTCACTGCACAGCTCCACGAAGCTCCCTCGCTCTCTTTCACACAACCTTGCAGTTTCACAGGCTCTTGTTAGGAGCAGCTTAAAATAGTCTGTTATCAGAGCTGTGGTCGCTGTCAGAGCCCCAGCAGAGGCACGGCTGTGATCGTTCTGACAAGGGAGCAAAATAAACAAGGCAGGAACTTTGGGAAGGACATGGACACGTGGAATTCATCCCCACGGGATGGCCACTCCGGAGCTCAGACCCAGAGAGAAAAAGGGCAAATCACCAACACTCAGCTGCTCTCTCAGCCTTGGCACTGGAGCCAGGGAATGCTTTGGGTTGGAAGGGATCCTAAATCCCACCCAATCCCACCCAATCCCCCTGCCATGCGGCAGAGCAGGTTGCTCCAAGCCCTGTCCAACCTGGCCTTGGAGCCATTTCTGGCTCAGATTTGGATTTTCTGCTTCCCCAAGTCCTTGGCTGCTGGCACATAATCACCTGCCTGGGGTGCCTGGGGTCAGAACAGTCCTGCTCAGGTCAAGGTGCTTGGAAATACCAGAGTGGAGGACACAGGTAAATATTCCAAGCAGCCAGGCTCGGTGATCTCTGATCACCACAGAAACAGCAAATAAAGCTCTCAAGTGAGAGGAGTAGTTCAGCAATGGTGCCTCCTCTGAGTCCAGCACACCGTGCTTCATTCTGCGGGGTCAGGCCGCTTCCCGTCCTCAATCTCCAGCCTGCCACATCTGATTTAGCTCGGCTCCCTGATTTCCAAGCTCACGGAGCAGGGTGTCAGTTCCAAGCGTCACCCCGGACTCCACTGCGCCGCAGAAGCAGCGATTCGCACACCCCCAGGTCTTCAGGACAACAAATAATATTGTTCTCTGTGGAAACAGAGAAAGCCCAGAGGCGGACTCGCTCCTCTCAGCCGTGAGCTGCTCACCCCAAACCTTCGCTCCCAGCTCCGTGCAGGGGCTCCCAGGCTGGGCAGCCCCTGGGGAGTGCAGGTGAAGCTCACCTGAGCGGCTCAGAAAGGCTCTGACCGCCCAGGGTGCAGCTTTAGGATTTGATCCAAACAAACCCTGGCAGAGGGGGCATTCCTGCTGCTGCCTCAAAACCTGGCAAGGTCATCCTGAGGGCCAACAGACCCTGGAGAGAAAAAGGTCAAGGAAACTTGTGGCTGAGGGAGCTGGGAATGTCCAGCCTGGAGAAGAGCCCCTTAATTTCAAAATAATAATAATTTGGAGGGGAGGGGATTCTAACATTTTCCATCTCAGGGGAGGCTCCTGCCTTCCTCAGCAGACACCTGGCTTTGCAAACCAAGAGGTTTTGATAACAAACTTGGAAGCAGGCTGGCTGGTGAGCACCATGGCCCAACCCCTGGATGCTCCTGGCCACGTTCCAGAGCTGAGAGCTGCTCCCTCCCTGAGCATCCCCAGGGATTACCTGGAATGGGGGGATTAGAGCAGTGCAGGCAGCTGGAAACCCCATCCCTCTCCTGCCTCCCCTGCTCCCCTCCCCTGCGTGGAGGAATGCAATGGAAATGCTCCATGGACACGTTAATTTTTGGTGGAGTGCCCCTGATTTAAGTTTTAGCCCCTGGTTTTCTCTCTTTTTTGGAAAAAACAAGGAATAACTGACTGGATCCTGGGGTGTGAGAAGTCAGAAGCAGCTTGGGAAGGAGCTCAGGGCTCCATCCAGGGTTAACAAGGGAAATATTGCAGGGAGAGAGGAGCCTAAAGTGGATTATCTGGAGGTTCCTTCTGGCTTGGAAAACAGACAAATGGAATCTGTGAGCCAGCTGATTATCCCACTGTCCTCAGCCTGACCTCGGGGCCACCGAGGGGACAATCCAGCTGGGGCAAGGGAAAACCAGAAATCAAACAAGGTGCAAAAGGTTCCTAATTATTTATTTAGGCCCCTGGAGATAAATTCTCTCCTTAGGGAACGCTGCACATTCCTGCTTGCTGCCTATCCCGTGGCTGACAGCAAAATCCCACAGGTTTAGAGCAGAAATCACCACTCAGGTTCTGATCACTGAATTTTAGGAAATTTCTGATTGAAAAATCCACCAAAATTAATGCACCCATTAATCCTTCATGCACAACCACCTGGTGGTTGGTTTTCAGGGAGCTGGAGCTTTGTTATTGCTCTCTGATGATTCTGAATACAAAATTCTGGCAAAGGAGCACAGATTTCACATCCCTGCAGCACCAAATCCCAGGAAAACACCCAGGAAAAGCCACCCCACTGCCCAGGACAGCACACAGTGTCACCTCTCTGGTGACACCAACCACCCTGGCAACACCTCCCTGACACTGATGCAAATATTGCAACAATTTCAGTGCCAAAAGAGGAAGGAAAGGGAGAATAATTCCACCAGACACAGACACAGCCGTGCCTAAATTAAAATATAAAGCCCAAGCAGGCTTAGAGAATATCCTGATTAGCCTTGAAAAACTGTTGTGCATTAAAGAGACCCTAGAATATATTTCATTTTTTTTCAGTCCAGCAGAGGAACCCACTGATGCTCTGCCATTTGTTCATTTACAGCAAATATTAACACGGGGCCCAATTTTCTGCCTGGCAAAATCATTTTAATTTTTACCAAGACGAATGTTTGGAAGGGCGAGGAATAATTAAATCATTTTCTACTCCAAAAGAAGCCTCACGGTCTCCTCGTGGGGTTCCAGTGTTTTGTAAATCATCTAATGATTTTCTGCTCGTTTAAATATTGCCTCCCCATCCCAAACTGATTAGCCAAAGGAAAAAATACAGGGTGGAGGCACTTGCAGGGGGGATGAAGTTTCTAAATCACCCAAAGATTTTCTGCTCCTGGGAGCATCCCTCGGCCTGGGAAGCTGGAATAACCAGCAGGGCAAATTTTGGAGCACCAAAACCCCGAGCAGGAGGCCCAGACACAACCTGCCACAGGCAGGTGGAGAGAGGAGATTCATGTTTGGAACTCAAAATAAGCTGATTCCTCTCAGAAACTAACAAACAGCACCAGAAATTCCTTCAGTACCAACTTAGAGATTTCTTCTTCTTGCCGTAATTAATCTGGAATTCACCTCTGCTCAATGACAGAAAATCGAGTTTTAAAAGCGCATGTCTTATATGCAGACAGAGTTTTTAGAGGACTGGAGGTTTTTTTGGGGGGGGGAGGGAAGAATATGACAAGTTAACAATGGTTGCAAATTATATTAAAATCTTATTGAAAAGAAAGGAAGACTCGCTTGCTCCTACAGGCAGCAAAACTGTAACCTTCCAAAAGCATCATTATTCTGCTGTTAAAGTGACAAAAAAATAACCCTCTGCCCCCAGAGATAATGCAATTTATTAGTATTTCAGTGCTGAATGCACTTGTCAAATATTTAATCATCCGATTCTTTACATTAGAAACTCTGCAGAGGGAGTCTGCCACTGGGGAATAGTAACAATCCACAGGAGTGGGAATAGGTTTGGAGGAGACTTATGGAGGAAAGCTGGAGATACCAGTGGGGAAAAAGGTTCTGCTGCTGCTGTGCTCTGAGGAAAACCTCGGGAGGGGGTGGGAAGTGGGAACTGTGGGAACAGCAGGGCTCGTCCTGATGCCTTTGGGACTTCCTAACAACAGAGTCAGACAGAATTAAGGGAATAAAAAGCATTTCTATTTATTGAAGGGCCTTCAGGGACAGGACAGGACAGGACAGGACAGGACAGGACCTCAGTCTCACTCCTGGATTTTCCTCTGGCTCCCTGAGCACCGAGGCCTGAGCTGACAGAAGGAACAGCATGGAGTTTAACTCGGAATTTAACACAGCTGGCACAGCTTCCTTAACTCTGCACCCTCCTCTGGCTGTTTCCTGCCTGTGAGATTTTAGCACATCACTGTGGATGTGCAGAGACATAGGGGAGCCTTTGGGGGGCTCGGAAACTTTAGAATGATGTCAAAAAGGTTTAGTAGTTGAATTTCGATCTATCAAAAGGAGAAGAACTTGTGAAAGAGGAAATAAGAGCTTCTTGAGTGTGAATAGTACATTTATGGAAAAAAATATAAATTTTGGAAAAATAGGTACAGGGGGGTCATGAAAGCAAGATAGAGGATTTAGAGCGTAGTCTTGTGTTCTTCTTTCTTCTTCATGTCTTCCATTTTGTATAGTGATGTTGACACTTAGAGATTAGTTCATGGTGAAGGTAGACTTGTCTATAAAGGTGAATAGTATTAAGAAATAAAAGTAAATATGGCACACGTAATTTTTACTATAAAAGACACAACCGCCCTGTGGGCGGGGGAGAGTGCACTTAACTGTCCTGCTAAGCGGACCTCAGCTAGGCACAGAGAAAACTTTGTAGATAAGAGATAATAAACAAGACTGAAGACCGAGAATCTAAGAGTCCAGACTCATCCTTTGCGATCGCGGCCGCCCAGAACCACCTTTCCCCGTGTCGGGGCAGAGACACATAACAGCGGACCCCGACACCTGCCCAATTCCTTCAACACTTTGTTTTCACTGCTCCTCCCCAGCTGCCTCCCCTCCCAGTCTGCCCATTGCCACGTTGCCTCTCGATGTAAATCAGGAGTGCCCAGAAAATCTCCGTGATAAAACACCTGCTCCCTTCAGAACAATCCCCAATCCTGACAAGTGACCTTTCCATCAAACTCCATCCACTGGTGCCAAGAAGAATTTCAAATCTGTCTTGAGTGAGGAACTCGGGTGCTTTAACCTGCAGAGATTTATGGCTCCAGAGAATATTTAACTTATGAATAAGCTGATTGTTGTTGGCCTCACTTTGTAAGAGAGCGTTTGAGTCAGCAGTGTGGCTGAGTGAAGCCTTCCTGCAGGTGAAATGTGTTCCCATCAGTCATTCCCAGGAATCCAGCTCAGCACTTCCAGCAGAACCCCTGCCCTGCTCCTTCAGCTCCACTTCTCACCCTCCCCTTGCCATCAGGATCTGCCTGGACACAGCACAGAGCTGATTCCTTGACCCAGAGCAGACATTCCTGACACAAATGTGAGCCAGGAGGCAAAAACCAGACCAGGGAATGCTTGGAAGTACATCCCAGCCAGGGCGAGATCCGCCCCCGGAAAATGGAATTTTTCTCCCAGGAAAGCTGCTGTTTCAAATTTAGTTTTCTTCTAACAGGAGACCAAGACAACACCTGCTACTTTCAGCAAAAGAGCTCTGGACTTGTTTCCGCCCTTGTAGACAAAAGATTTTTAATGTTTCCAGGAACACAGAAACTGAGAACGCCAGCACAGATTCCGGTTTTGTGCACATAACACCCTGATAGCCACAAATCCCATGCAAATCTGGGCAATTTGTACCGATTTCTCTGCAGCCTTAACAACAGCAAACTACAGACAGAACGTTTCTCCTAAAGGATGTGGAATTCCAGCAGGTATCCACACTGGTTGGTTAATTATAAATTACGGTTTTACCCCCTGAAAAATGGCAAAGTGTCCCTGAGACATGGGCTGGGGTCAGGAATTCATATACAGATATATTCACCATTTGATTCACGTGGTCAGAAATCATCTGCAGGACAAGAAAAATCACACTCTGCACCTCATCTCACTCACTGCTATTCCAGGAATCATCCTGGATGACCTGAGAGAGGAACCACAACAGGATCTGGCTGAAATTGAACCTCCAGCCAACAGTGTGAGGCTGTACCTTGTGCTCCACTGAGAGGGAAAAATTATCAATTAATATCACTGAGACTCAAATCTCTTTGTCATGATGCCTCAGGTTTTAGCTTTTATATTTTCCATATTCTGAGCTGCTTTAGTGTGTGGGTCTGGGTTTCACATAAGGGGATGGTGAGCTCTGCACAGAGCAGGGAGACAAAACAATTCCTGCCCCAGCTGGGGACCAGGGACAAATGATCCAAATCTCAGGCCCAAGAGCACAAACAACGTGGGCTGGAGAGAGAAAACAAGAAGGATGGGACTGCATGGGCTGCAGCTGGAATTGGACAATGAATTCCAATATGCAAATGGAGAAAAACTTAAAAAGTGTGAGACCTCGTGACTGGCTGTCCATTTTGGGACCATTTTGGGTTCATCTGGGGTGTAGCCCCAACTAAGCTCTTGTGCTGCCCAAGGTGGATCCATGGAGGCCTTCTAATAAATCCCTGCTTTATTCTTTACCTACTTTATTCTTTAACTCCGTCTTAGTCTCCGTTCCAAGTCAACCTTCACAAGGCATTGGTCAAATCTATTTTTGTTGGAATTCCAGCAGCCCCTCAACCCACAGGACTGTGGTGTTTGTCCAGAGCAGCTGAGGCTGCCCCTGGATCCCTGGCAGTGTCCAAGGCCAGGCTGGACAGGGCTTGGAGCAGCCTGGGGCAGTGGGAGCTGTCCCTGCCGTGGCAGGGTGGAATTTAAGGTCTTTCCCAACCAAACCATTCCACGATTCCATGGTCCTGGTATCAGCACCACTCACGGCAGCAAGAGCAGTGAAATTCCAGCGTGGGGGAGCTCCACACCCCCGGCAGTGCCAGCCTTGCACCCCGCAGCTCCTGGCGCTCACACGGTGTGAAACTGCCCTGAATCAGATCCGTGTGATCCGACTCACACGCTGCCAAAAGGCACATGAGCCCCCCGGATCCCCTTCCTGGGAGCACAGGGATTGACTCATCCTGCCCACTCCCAAAACTCAGCTCCTCTTGCAAAATAATCCGGTTTTATCTCTCAAAGTTAAACTTACTGGGTGGGGCTCTGGTGGAAGGTGTCCCTTCCCATGGCATGGGGGGAACAAGATGGGTTTTAAGGTTTGTCCCAACCAAACTGTTCTGGGATTCTGGGATTATAAATTCTAGAGTCTCTCACTGAAAACAGAGCTCCTTCCTTCTGAATTCACCACACATGGATTGTCACATGCAATTCATTCCCCTAAAAATCGAAGATTAAAGAGCCACAAGTGTAGAATAAAAAGGGATAGAAGAGGAATAAGGAAAAGAAAGGATTGTTGTCTCCATATGGAAAGTGTGCCAGGCAGTGAAATGGTAATATTAATATTGATATTAAAATTAATATTAACCTGAGTCACTTTGCTGTGATGAGTGCAGAGTTACTGAGCAGGGTGTGGGGGAGGCAGCAAGGGGAATGAAAAGTGACAATAAAGGCACCAATAAATCTGAGCCATCAGAGGGTGGCACTGCAGGGGAGAAGTCACACGTTTCTTGTCCATATTTACTTTACCAAACCACGGTTTGCTCGCTGTCACTGACATTTACTGCGCTAAAAGGCCGTTAAAGCTCACCTGGCAAATTCCAAAAGCCATTCCTGGCCTGATCCCTGCGTGCCCTCTGCGCTGGGGGCACAGCTGGAAGACAGGAGCAAGGGCACGTGGGGATAGTTAACCTCCCCCTCGTTTGCCTCACCCAGCACAGCCCCTCCTCCCCCAGAACAGAACTTCTGTCAAAGAGTCCTGAAGAAAATGTTCCTGAACAAACACGTGGCTCAGACATCACATTCCTTCAGCGGCGCTTGGAATCACAGAACTTGGAATGATTTGGGTGGGAAGGGACCTCAAAGCCCACCCAGTGCCACCGTGGGTCCCACACTTCCCACAGATCCAGAGTGCTCCAACCTGGCCATCTAAATCTCCACCTTCCCATTGGGAAGCCATTCCCTGTGTCCTGTCCCTCCATCCTTGTCCCCAGTCCCTCTCCAGCTCTTCTGGAGCCCCTTCAGGCCCTGGAAGGGCTCTGAGCTCTCCCTGGAGCCTTCCCTTCTCCAAGTGAGCACCCCCAGTTCCCCCAGCCCGGCTCCATTGGGCACACAGAATATTAGGAATCCCCTAGAAGTTCAAACAGAACTAGAATCAAAACTTTCAGATTTCGCCTCTCAATTTTCACACAAATTTATTCGTCAGCGAATTAATTTGGCTCAAGGGGAACTGTGCATACAAAATCAGAAATATTCAGCCCGAAAAGCCCTTGGACACACCTGAGGATTATAGGTCTATGGGGTGGGTGCAGACAGTAGCTAACACTTTATAAAGTTTATATATATATATGTATGTATATATACATGTATATATATATATAGTATGTATATATACATATATATAGATGTATGTATATATACATATATATATACACATACATATGTATATATACATATATATACACATATATATGTATATATACATATATATACACATCTACATATATATAAACATATATAAATATATATATATAAAAGAAAAAATATATATATAAAGTTTAGAGTTATGCACTAATGCACTGCAGGATTTGAAAAATACAAAGGCTGAAATCTTAAGGCATCAACTCCACCAACTTCTCTCTGAGCTGACTGACAAGGGCGGGACAAAATTCCTCTTCCCTTCCCTGATCTCCGTGCGGTTGATGCGCAGGGACCCGGCGGAGGTTTAGGGGATTTATGCTCCCAATCTCTGCCCCTCCCCACTAGATTAATGCTGGTTTACACTCCATTAAGAAATCGGGCCGTAAAGCTGCCTTCACGGGGATGAGTTGGTCTCCAGTTGTGTGAAAGAGTAAGCGAAATTCAGCTAATTTTATTAGCGAGATTGATTTCTTGTCACCGTCTTCACGGTGCTCCTGCAAACTGCTGCAGAGCTGGGCTGATCCTGCCAGCCCAGCAGAAGCAAGGACGGGAATACCCAGAGTTAATCTGCTAAAAAAAGGGAGGAAACAAAACCAAAAAAGAGGCCTGGGCTGGAGAGGGGGATGATGGAAGAAAGATGGCAGAAGAGGGGAAAGTGACGTCTGCGGGGCGCCAAATGTGGTCTGGTTTAAAATCAAAAAGAAGAAATGTTGCAGTGTCTTTGCAAGGGTTAGGCCATGGTGTGCACCAGGCAGCCTGCTTCTGAGTTTGTTATCAAAGCCTCGTCCAGGCTATTGGAACATAAATTGTGCTAAATTAAGAAAGAAGAAGCTGAGAAACCAAATACCAAGACCACAAGAACTGGATAACAGAAGACTGTGAAACACCTGGGCTGTAACCAGTCATATACTCCAAGAAAGGCAAGCAGAAAATGAGTGAACGAGACAAAAGCACCAATCAAGAAGTGTGCACTTAGTAGTTTGTAGAATCTATAAAAGTGTCTGCAAGGAAATAAAGAGGAGGAGATAAAATCACTTCAGGGAAAATCCAAGCTGGGAATTCAACTGGTGGCTGCTGTGTCCCTGTTTTGTGCTCTGCCCACTGTGTCAGACACCAGGAATACTCAGATTATCCAAATCCTGTGGGTTTTGGTGCTCTTCCAGCTCTGTGTGATTGTTTGAGTCACCTCGTTATTGACTTCTCTAAAGGGGGTTGGAAAACACACAGCAAACCCAAACAACTCAAACACTCTGAACAATCCCAAAGAGCTGAACTCCAACCTCAGCTCAAGAAAATGTTCTTCTCTTAAATTTCCTTTCAATTTCTCTTGAAAGAGAGAAAGCCACATAATGTCTCTGCATTTAAAATCTGCATAAATAACCTGAATAATTGATGAGTTTTGCACTTTATCACCCTTCTGCACTGAATGTGAATTAATCTTTTAAAAAACCTGAACAAAGTTGATAAAAATAATGGATACACAAGGAGCATTTTTGGAGGATGAGAAACAGAATTGGCATAGAAATGTGGAATGGTTTGGGTTGGAAGGACCTCAAATCCCACCCAGTGCCACCCCTGCCCCATGTCCCAGGGGGCTCCAGCCTGGCCTTGGGCACTGCCAGGGATCCAGGGGCAGCCCCAGCTCCTCTGGGAATTCCATCCCAGCCCCTCCCCACCCTCATAGCCAGGAATTCCTTCCCAAAATCCCACCAAATCCTGCTCTTCATAACTTTGAAGCCATTCCCTGTGTCCTGTCCCTCCATCCCTTGTCCCCAGTCCCTCCCCAGCTCTCCTGGAGCCCCTCCAGCCCCTGGAATGTGCTGGAAGCTCTCCCTGGATCCTTCCCTTCTCCAGGTGAACATTCCCAGCTCTCCCAGCCTGGCTCAGCTGCTCCCACATAATCCCACCAGGCTGATACTGGTTCCAGCTGGCCCAAAATAAATACCCAGCTTGGTTCCATTGCACCAATTCCTATTTTAAAGGACCCCAGGCTTTCACTGCTGCCAAGCTGGAGTGGGCACAGATGTTGACTCTGCATTGTCCTGTCTGTGCAAGCCTTTAATTCCTTGAACTCTTGTGTTTTTTGTGTGTCCAGCATAGCCCAGAATGCCCCAAAATCCCCACCTGCATCCCCAAAAACTGTGACCAAGCAGCACGAGGGCTGGGATTCCCGGCAGGCTGTGGGTGTGTGTTTCAAGGACAGGCTGCAATGAGGTGCTTTCATCCCTTTTCAGCCAAACACAAACCAAATCTGTTTTATGAGGTAAACTTTCAAAAATAAACCCCCACATAATCAGAGTGATGTGTTCATTTAATATAAACACTGAATGAATTCACTGTAAATGGCAAAACAAAATTATTCCATCTCAACACCACCAAATATCAGAATATTCTCAGAATGAAGTGGGAACCCTTGAAGATGTTTTGAATTATAAAGTTGCTCTGCCAGCAGAGAAATGTTTCCATGAAATGCTTGAAGTTTTAATGAAATTGCACATTGTGACAGAAAACTGTTCCCCAGAACATGTGTGCTCATTCCCACTCCGCAGCGATGGCTTTGAGGAGCCAGGATTGGGATATGTATCATGATTTTATTTCAAGTGTGTGGCGTAAAGCACAGCCCGCCACCTTCAGATCGGCAGTTCCTGATAAAAGCAAGGTCCTGTCAGTAATTAAGGGAAAGGAAAAGGTTCCTGGAGCTGCCTGGGGTCTGTGTGCTGTGGATCAGTGTCTTAGGTTGGAAATGAGGGTGTGTGTTCTATTCCCACCTGTCAGAGCTGGGGCAGTTCTCTCCTGTCCATGGGGCAGTTTTCTTTACCTCTTCCACAGCCAATCCTCCCTCCAGGAGATCTCTGCTCTTCATGGGCCATTAATTATTAATTATCTGCTGTTCCTGGCCACTGAGTGTCCCTGCACAGCTGATAAAATTCCATCATCCCATGGGGAGATGCTCCGCCCAGGGAAGGAGCCAAGCATTCCTACCTGGATATAATCTGAGGTTTGGGACACCCCAGCAGCCTTTGCCCGCTGCATTCCCAGAGGAAAAGCAGAATCCAAGACGCAGCACCCTCAGTTTTCACATCCCATAATGATTTCCTGCGTCACCGTTGACTTTGAGGAGGATGATCCAGGCACGGCAGTAAAACGAGGAAAGGGAGTTCTGGATTTCTTAGAAGGGGAATTGCTACACTCCAGCCAAGGCACAAATCCCTGCCACCTTTCCAAAAGGTTCTTCCTTCCCCAGCAGGAATGCAGTCAGAAAAAATGGGATTTTGTCCCTAGTGTGCTCTTAAAGAGTAAACAGTGAGAAAAACCAGCTCTGAAAGGGAAGCAGGGTTACAGACGGGCTGAAAGAGACCCGATGCCACAGGGAAGGAGAATCTTTAAATACTGGCAAGAGCATTAAAGCCGTTTGTGCCTCTTGCTTTACTCGATTCTGGCCCTGTTTGCACCTGAGGCTGGAAAATCCGAGTTTAGGGAGAGCAGAAACTGGGCACGTAAGAACCCAACTCCAGCTCCAAGCAGCCTTCAAACCTGAGGAACATCCTGCAGGGAAAGGGCTGTCAATCCCTGGATCATTAACAGCTGTGAATATTTAACCCAGGGAAGAGCAATGAATTCTAAACAAGGAGCCACAAACACTGAGAATCCTTCAATTTAAGCGCTCACCTATTTGTTGTTTTTTTTTAAACCACAATTTTTTCATTAGACCGTTTTCCCCTCTCCCCCCCCAGCCCCTGGCAGAGATTTTATTGTTGGAGGATGTCACCGGGGCTGTTTCAGATCTGTCAGAAATCATCCTCTCATCTGCCAACTCCTCCCGGGGAGGAGATGAGCTCATGTTCCGACTGACAAGATGTGCTGAAGAGCCTGGGCTTCGCGGAGCCTGTGAGAAGCTGAACTTCCCCCATTGTGTGAATCCTGTCAGAGCTGGCCCTGCAATTTTCCTAATGACAGCTGCTGTCAGCCGAGGAGGGGAAATTATTCTGTTCAGCTGGGAATGCTGACAGGAGCTGCAGGAAGGGCCTGGGCGCTGGAGGGAAGAAAAAGGGGGCAGGTATCTAAGGGAAGGTGTTGTAAATTCACCAAGCACACCAGAAAGGCCCAGCTCGAGGTATTTTCAGCCTCCTTCCAAAATCCTGGGGAGTTATTTGCTCTGGCAAGAAAGGAGTGACACAAAATCAAATAAACCACCTCAGGAATAATGTTGGGTCCAGGAGTATTTCAGAAGGAATCCGTGATTCAAGCCCTCCCTGGGCCAGGGTCTCAGACTGGTCCAGCTGTGTGCAGCACCTGGAACTCCAGCAGGTTTTCCACTGAGGATACCCAGGCCAAAACACAGCTCTGCTGCTGAGAAAAGGGAAAAACCAAACCCAGGGAAAAAAAAAAAAATGCAATGACAATTCAAAATTCATCATCTCCTAAGGAAGAGATTAAATGTGTTACGAGCAGGAAACTCTTTCCCCAAATGGGGAAGGAGACTCAAGTGTAGTAGCCTGAGGTTCCAGACTTGTATTTGTTATGCAAAACTAGCTAAAACTAACTAAAAGCAGACCTCAAAAATCCACATGATCACAAAGTCTGGAGTGATTTTTATCTCCTAAACAGTTTTCCAGCTGTTGCACTTGTAATTAACACCATAACAGCTTTTTGCCTTACTAATTTCTGCTTCCAGAGGAAGAAAAGATAAATCAAGAAATGAGAAAGGGAAGCTTTGCTGGACAATTAAGAACAGCCAAACCAAACAAAACCCCTGCAAATTATTCCCAGCTTAAAATCTTGTCAGTGTCTCCGTGGCTTTAAATCCTATTCAGGTGATTAGTCAGTTCCACTGCCAGAAAGATTAAGAGATTGATCTTTGAGGAGGATTAGAAGAAGATTTGAGTTATTTTTCTAAGCACAGTGCATACTCTCAGTGGGAAGTTTCCCCTCCTGGACCTGGCTGTTGTCTCACTAGGAACAATTCTGTTCCTCCTGTCCTTTCGCAGCCTCCTCCCGTGGATGATCAGGTGACAGAGCCAGCACAGAAAACATCTGAGGCAAACACAGCCCCGTGGATGTGGTGGTGGCGTCGGGGAAAACGAGGAGGAGCAGCTGATCCTGTGGGAGCAGCCAGCTCTCCATGAGCCACCCGTGACCCACGAGCCACAGCTTAGGGAGCTCTGTGTTGCAGAGGACAAAACCAGGGGGATGTTTGTCCTTGGTCCATACAGATCCTGGTGAGGTGGGGCTGCTGCAGCACAGATTATGGGGAAGGGTCCCTAAATCAAGCCAGGCTGCCAGGAGCTGCGAGAAAGCATCAGTCCTAGGAATTATAATTCCATAGTAATATAATTTAATTATAATTGTAATAATTCTATATATTAATATATAGAATTAATAATATCTGTATCTCTATCTCTATCTATATAATCTATATCTATATCTATCTATATATATTATTAATATAAATAATTAATTGTATCTGTATCTCTAATCTATGTCTATATCTATCTATATATATCTATATCTATGTCTATATCTATATCGATATATCTATATCTATATCTATATCATAATATCTGTATCTCTATCTCTATCTATATAATCTATATCTATATCTATCTATAGATAGATATATAAATGTAATTTCCATTCCTACTACTTCTTTCACATCATTTTGCCCAGAGCAGCTGTGGCTGCCCCTGGATCCCTGGAAATGCCCCAGGCCAGGTTGGACAGGATTTGGATCACCCTGGGACAGTGGAAGTTGTCCCTGCCCATGGCAGGGGTGGAATTATGTGACGCTTAAGGTCCTTCCAACCCAAAGCATTCAGGATTCTGCCACTATACCTCACAAAAAGCAATTTAGGTTGGGGAAAACCCAATAAAAGCTCTCTGTTCCTGGCAGGGCTTCGGTGAGAGTGCTGGGAGCTGAAAACTCCCCAGGAGGAACCTGGAGGAGGTACCAGAGGTGCCAGTTTGGCAGCGCCCACCCTGCTCCACAAAGCCTTCTGGTTTACAGGAGGTTTCACCAGGTCCCTGCCCTCAGCTCCCCTCCCTGCCCTGCTCATCCCATCTCCTGGGGCTGGAATGCAGGAGCGCCCGGCGGGACGGAGGTGAGCACCCCTCCCTTCATCCCCACGGGCTGCTCTCAACTCCCCCAGACCCAGCTTTGGCTCCTCCACTGCATCCCTGCGGGTTTTGCACTCCCCAGGGGAACTCAGCCTGCCCCCAGTCCCGTTTTCGTTGTGTTTCCAGTGGTTCTGGTCAAGGGGGTCATGGAGGACATCCAGCTCTGGGCAGACCCTCCTGGAGCAGCTCCACCCCAGCCCCACATTATCTGGTGCCTCATCTCTTGATTTTAATTCCTCACCCCATTTCCTTTATGGCTTTTGAACACCATAACAAAACCTTTAAGGTTTCGTTCCCCATAATTTCGGTATTTGATACCAAATAACTTCATTTCAATGCAATCTGAAGTGTTCTCAGCACCACATTATTTGTATTTCCACCCAATCAGAAGAACAAAGCAAACAGCTTTATTTTCCTGTGACACCCACTGCCTGCTACGGGTAGTTCCTGGCACTGAAAGCTCCAAATGGATGAAACACCACTTTCTTAAGCACCAACTGTGCTTAAAATTTCTAGTTAGGCCAAAAATCTCATTTATTTCCCACTCAGGGACCTTTATAGAGAGATGGGAAAGGCCATGGCCTGAAGGGAACCCTCCTCCCACCCTCACTGGTGAACAGAAACATCACAAAGGAATTGTTCCATTTGATTCCTATAAAAGATCCTTTAACTTTGTTGTAGCATCTGCATGAAGCCTTTGACTTCTGGCTCAGAATTTCCCAGCTCTGCATTTTGTATTTTTTCTTAATTCTGCACTTTCAGAAGCTGAGAGGAATTCCCTGTTTGTTCTCCCTGAGTCTGTATTTTCTTTTCTTTCAATTCACTGAATAATGGTTGTATAAAGAGAAGAAAAGGGTGGGTGAGAAGGATCAGAATTGGGATTTTTGAGCTCCCTCCCTGCCCATTGCCTGAGCATCACATGGGGCAACAATTTAATTTAGAGCAAGATCAACAAACAACATTCAGACCACTGAGAATTGTCAACTCCAGGCAGAGCAGATCAGCCAAGTGGGATTTTGGAAATCCCATCTTCAATATCTGCATCAGGATGCTTTGGCATCTTCTGGAGGTGTGGAGAACATTTAATTAAAGCTGATTCACCTCGGAGCTCCCAGATGTGGAAGGCAATTGATTGAGGCAAAAATTGTTAATTAAAGGGCCCCTGTCCAGACAGCTTTCAACAACTTGCCCTCAGAAGAGGAGAACAAAAAGTTGCAAGGAGGCATTTTTATACTGAATTTCCTGGGCAACCCAGGGGAGCAGCAGGTTCCAGAGCTCACTGCAGCTTTGGTCCCACTGGGTCTGAATCTGAATCTAAATCTGGATCTGCATCTGTGTCTAAATCTGGATCTGGATCTGGATCTGAATCTGGATTGGAATCTTGATCTAAATCTGGATCTGGATATGAATCTGAATCTGAATCTGGATCTGAATCCAGATCTGGATCTGGATCTGAATCTGGATCTGAATCTGGATCTGAATCCGGATCTGGATCTGGATCGGAATCTGGATCTAAATCGGGATCTGGATCTAAATCTGCATCGAAATGTGGATCCAAATTTGCATCTGAATCTGGATCTAAATCTGAATCTGGATATATATCTGGATCTAAATCTAAATGTGGATCCAAATCTAAATCTGGATCTAAATCTGGATCTGAATCTGAATCTGGACTTAAATCTGTATCTAAATCTAAATGTGGATTGAAATGTGAATCCAAAACTAAATCTGAGTCTGAATCTGGATCTAAGTCTGAATCTGGATCTGAATCTGGATCTAAATCTAAATATGGATCTAAATCTGGGTAAATATGGAGCTGAATCTCAATCTGGATCTGAATCTGGTTCTAAATCTGGATTGAAATCTGGATCTGAATCTGAATCTGGATCTGAATCTGGTTCTAAATCTGGATCGAAATCTGGATCTGGATCTGAATGTGGACACCAGCACCCCTGTGCTCCTCAGCCTCTGCCAGCACATCCCTGGCTCAGACTCCAGAGCAGTTTCTTGTTCAAAACACTGAACCCTCACACTTGCAGAGCACAGAGCCTCTGGGACACCACCAGAGCCACAGTGATAATTAAAACTCAGAAAAGAAAAGGGACAAATGATGAAGATTAAACTTCCCAACTGCTGCTGAACGTTTAACAGAAGTTTCTGACCCCCAAACCAATATGAAGGGATTTTTAATGACAGATGGGAGTAAACTGCAGTGACAGGAGTGGGAATGAACTGCTGTTCAATAGGAAGTGACAGTGAGAACACCCAGGGGTTGCTGCTTTACTCACTTACTGTGATTAACAATGTTGTCCACAAAGATTGAAACTTAATTAACATTTTTAAATTGTGCTTTGACATTTTTAGCTCTTCCTATAAAAGCACTTGTGCAGCTGTGTGGTTAAAACAGAGCTTTAACTGTTTGAACCCCTCACCCACTGGAGGCTGATTGTGTTTGACTCCTGACAACAAAACCACTGAAATCCAGATGTAAGCAGCGTTCCAAGAACTGCTCCGAGCTCCTGGAGTGATTTGGTGCCTGGGATCAGAGCCCTCCCTCTCAAACAGGATTAAAACCCTCACAAAATGTTCCATTAACTTTGGTAAAAGAGTTTTTCTCAAATGGGATCTTGGAGCAGAGGATTACAGTAAGCTTGACCCGGGTGAGTTGATAACACACTATCTTTGGGTGAAAAAAAATAAGAAATTCAAGCTTCTGCAAGAACTCTTTGTTCGCTGCTCCCACTGAATTTCCAAAGTGAGCTTCCCCATTAAAGCAGGAGCACCAGAGAAGATGGAATGGGACAGAGTTATTTCCTTTCCTCGGGAAAGGGCAGAGCCTGCAGGAGGAAACTCAGAATTATGAGTTGTTGTTATTATTATTATTATTATTATTATTATTATTATTATTAGTATATTGTTATTATTATATTTGACTTATTAGAGTACAGAGTTAAACAACTTCTGAGTTAAATAACTCAGAATTATTATTAATAATAATGATAATAATGATAATAATGATAATACGAATACTACTACTACTACTAATAATAATAATAATAATATTGTTATTTGACTTTGGGGTGCTGAATTCAGAGCTCCTTGAACATTCCAGTCTCCCAAGAGTTTACCCTCTTTTCCAGGTCATTCCTTGGCTTTTTCACAGGTTTGATCCAAGGACAATCAGTATTTCTCTTTGAGTATTAAAAAATAGGACAGAAGGACTCTGGAAAAGAAGGAAATACAATTTTCAGTAAAAGAAAAGATACAACTCCTGTACAAAATATGAGGGAAAGTGGGGAAAGAAGGAAAATATTTTTTGGGTTCTGGTAGGAAATCCAAGTCCCCCTGAATTCTCCCATGTGCACCAGAGAACAGGTCTCATCTTTCGAGTGGGAACACAACGCATTTAATAAAATTCACTCTGCTGGGCAAAGAAATGTAAATATCTGGAATGATATAAGCACTGCAGCAGGGCAATGTGGACGTGGCCAGCCGGGCCAGGCTGTAGTAAATAACTCTCCCGTGTTCCACGGAATATTTAACAGCTTCATTTAGAAAGCAGAGCTGCTTCACCTTTCCTGCGTGCACCAGGTGTCAGGCCACAATCACATCTCAATCCATTCAAATCAACCCCAAACCAGAGCCTCTTATAGAAAAACACAATGCAATTAGAAGGAAACGGTCAGCTCAATATTGGCCCAGTAATGAGAACTGCCTCGATGAAATGACTATATTCATTTAATTAAAAAGCCCATTATGGAGCCCATTCCAAGTGCTGCTCACTGAACTCTTTCATATCAATCTCATTTGTGTTTGCAGCATGTTTGGGGCATTATGTTGATTTGTGCAAGCAGGTTCTGGAGAACAAAGTCTTGGGGAAAAAGCGCTTGGCCCCTCATGAAAGGGCTTTACAAGAGACAAATATATACCTAGATGAATGTGAGCACTAATGGTTATTTTCTAAACTACCTGCAGCTCGGGTTCAGGAGTGGGAGGGATGTAGTAATTCCCAACAGCTCAACTCCACGTGCAGCAGTTGCTGAATCACCACAAATTCCACTCAGGTGCTTTGAGAAGAAGGAGGAACCTGGGAGGGGGGAGCTGCAAACCCCTCCAGCAGCCCCTGCCCGGCAGAAAATCCACAGAAAATCCACAGAAAAGCTGCATTCCCCCCCATCACACACACAGAAGTCAGGGGGAGTGCAGCAGGGCAGAATTAAGGATGGATACAACAGGAAGGGACATTTCCCAGCAGCTGCATGCACAGATTTTGGCCTTCACTGAACAAACAGGAGCTGAAGCTGAAAGATGCTGAAGAACATCGAGCACTGCTGTGTGAAAAGTTGAGGGAAAGCGCTGCAGTGTTTTTTAGAGCAAGTGAAAAGGCTTGCAATCAGCCAGATGCACAACTTCTGCTTTGACGAGGCACTGCGGGGATAAGCACTTGGATTTTTATCCCCCTTACCTCAGGGGCTCAAATGCCACGGGGCAAAAGCACCTTCAATGTGCAGAATCACTCTTTGGACAGACAAATTCCAGAAAGGCAACCCCAGCACAGGCAGAGCTGCAAAATATTTGCACGTTCAGCTCAACCCCATCCCCAGCTGTGAGAAATTCGCTGCAACCTGGGAAATTACTTGGAATCTGGAAGATTATAACACAGATCTTTGCTTATCACAGGCACAGCCCTGTGTGCTGGGTGTAAACCATCCAATGTCCTTCCCCACCAGGCCCCTGGTGCCACCACTCGAGCAGGAGTGGCAAAGTGGGAAGAAAATCTGATTTCTGCAGCTTTTCAGGGTTTTGGGGGCAAATATTGCCTGTGCCATCGAGGTGGGCTAGGAATCTGCGTTTGGATAATGTCTCAAGAGAACACAGAATTGGGATGGCCTACGGGTTAAAGGGGGGCTCAGTCCCAGGGCTGAGGGGCTCAATTCAGTGCTAGGGTTGAAATATTCAGTTCCAGGGCTGAAATCCTCAATTCCAGAGCTGAAATCCTCAATTCCAGGGCTGAAATACTCAATTCCAGGGTTGAGAGCCTCAATTCCAGACTGAGGGGCTCAATTTCAGAGTTTAGGGCCTCATTCCAGAGCTGATGGCTGCAATTCCAGGGCTGAGTGTCCCAATCCCAGGCTGAGGGGCTCAATTCCAGGGATGAAATCCTCAATTTCAAGGTGGAAATCCTCAATTCCTGGGCGGAAATCCTCAGTTCTGCAGCTGAAATCTCTCTTCCAGGGATGGGTGTCTCAGGTGCAGGGCTGAGGGAGCTCAGTTCCAGGGCTGAAATATTAAATTCCAGGGCTGAGGGGCTCAATTTCAGAGCTCAGGGGCTCAATTCCAGGGCGGAAATCCTCAATTCCAGGGCGGAAATCCTCAGTTCTGCAGCTGAAATCTCTCAGTTCCAGGGTTGGGCGTCTCAGTTCCAGGGCTGAACCCTGCTGTTAACATGGATCCGAAGGTCCAGCCATGCCAACACTTGAATTATTTATGGGATTGAGATGTTGAGACCCAGCATTTCCAGGAGAGGCCTCGTGCCCTGGCCTTTGGCTCCGGCAGCTCCGGGGGAGAGGGAACCACAGGTTGCCTGCCTCCAGCCTCTGGAATTCACAGAGCTGTGTGCTTCCAGCCTCTGGGATTCAAAGCCCTGTCCATGTTTCCAGCCTCTGGGATTCAAAGCCCTGTCCATGTTTGCACCCTCTGGAATTCAGAGCCCTGTCCATGTTTCCAGCCTCTGGGATTCAAAGCCCTGTCCATGTTTGCACCCTCTGGAATTCAGAGCCCTGTCCATGTTTGCACCCTCTGGAGTTCAGAGCCCTGTCCATGTTTGCACCTCTGGAATTCCCAGAGCTCTGTCCATGCTTCCACCCTCTGGAATTCCCAGAGCTCTGTCCATGCTTCCACCCTCTGGAATTCAGAGCCCTGTCCATGTTTGCACCTCTGGAATTCCCAGATCCCTGGCACACACAGAGGGGGCCGTTTGGGGCACAAGGCTCAGCTTTAGAGCAGATCCCGGCTCATTTTCCATGGAGATTTGCTTTGAGCTGTACCAGCAGCAGGCAGTGCCCAGCCCCGAGCAGCACACACCCCGATTTTCCGTGTCTGAACACCAAAAACCCCCCGGGGATGGCAGGCAGGCGCCGTCAGACGAGCCCAAAATCTCAGTTTGGTGCAGAGTGACTTGGTTCTGCCCTGCTGCTCTCCGGGAGGTTCAAAGCCTGGGACTCCAAAACCCCATCGGGAGTTTGGACACGATGCTCGTCACTCAAAATGAGCGCGTGTCAATAGTTTTGACAGAAAAGCAATTATCTGCGTTATAAACCATGGGATTTCATGACTATTCCTCAGCGTATCATTGTAACACATTGACATTTCCATGTAAGTCATCTTGGGTGTTGCTGTGACTCTCCTTTCCACTGCTGCTCACCCTAAAAGGGGGTGTGGAGCAAGGAAAGGCTCGGAGCTGCTGGGTTCAACTCATGGGCAATCCCTTCCCTCCACAGCTGCTGGAAAATTCTGGGAAAACACGCTTCTGCAATATTGGAGTGTGCCCTTTTCCCTCTGGAGAGAGGAGGTGGCAGAAGAGAAGAGTGGGGGGCACAGGGGATAGGGAACAGGAGCCCCCTGGGTGTGAGGTGACTCTGGGATCACAGAACCATGGAAAGCTTTGGCTGGGAGGGACCTTAAACCCATCCAGTGCCACCCTGCCAGGGGCAGGGACACCTCCCAGGCTGCTCCAAAGGGCTGCACCTGGCTGCTCTTGGAGCTCCCTTCCCAGGCAAACCATTCCCACGATTTTCTGATTCCCAAACTTCCCTCCTGCCTGGGAAAATGTTGGTTGCTCCTGCTGGGAGCAGCTCCACGGCACTGGCAATTATCCTGCAGGATCTGTCACCTTAATCAACCCCAGAACAGGACAATTTATTCTCAATGCAACATTAATTTCAGACAGGCTAAAGTGAAACCTTTTAGTGGCTTAATGCAAAAAAAGGGGGAGAAAATGCAGATATCCCACTAAGCAGCAGTAGTTAAGGATAAAAGGGAAAATAACAGCTATCATGGGATGGAATTCATCCCACCTGTAGGAGAATTACAGACAATGCATAGTCAGGAAAAATTAAAAAAAAAAAAAAAAAACAAAACCAAACAAGCAGGGTTTTTCTTCTCCACGGAATTAAATCCAGATCTATAAATAACAACATGTACCCCTGGGGGGTGGTTCTGGGTCCAAAAATGCATTAAATGCCTGGGCAGGTGCATTTTAAATCCCTGAGGCTCCTTTGAAGCCACCTGTAACTCAAATAAAAGTTGCAGCAGCAAGACTGGATGCAAGGTTTGTTTAAAAAAGATAACCCCGTTCTGTTTTGATGCTTTCAGCAGGACATGTCTTCAGCTCAGGAGGTTCAGAATGGGTTTTTGGGGATGGAGTATTTTGGTTTTGCCTTGAGGGTTTCTCTGGAGGCTGAGCTGTCAGAAGTTACAAACAAGCACTGAGCAAACAACCGGAGCACCCATGGAGCAGAGCCCTGGAAATTTGGATTTATTCACTGCCACACTCATGAAAGCACTCTCTCTTATCTTACCCATGGATCAAGCAATGGGGGGGTTGTTACTTTATTTCTAACTATTCTTTCAAGTATTCTTTAGACTCCCAGGTAGCTTTTAATGGAATTCCAGAAGTTCACAGCATTTGGGGTTTCATTCCATGACCCCTTTTCAAACTTGAGGTTGGTACTTCCTAAAGGACTCCTGATTCCTGTCCTTTGTGAAGGGACTCGGTGAGATTTTCTTCCGTTGGCAAACTCATTTCTGCTGCTCCAAAATCAGAGATTTTGGCTTCCCTTTCCAAATGCAAATATCCCAGCGCGTGCATTTTGTAAAAGCCACATTGGGAATTTATTTACACGCCAAACCATCTGACCAGTTCTTGCCACCAGAACTCAAATACCAGATGGAAAACACTCCACCGCTTCCCAGAGATCCCACTCCTTTCATATTTTCCTCCCAGAATGCCTCCACAGAGAGTCAAACACGTGGCAAGCATCTCTAGCTAGCAGAGGCCTGGCTGTGGCTGCCACCTCTGTCACTGCACGCCCAGAACTCCGAGGATTGCATTTCCAGGGACCCTCGTGGCAGGGAGGAATGGTGACCTATCACCTCTGTTAGACAGTGACTTTCTACTCTAAACCAGTCTGTGAGTGCCAACATCATCCTGAACGTGGATGCCAGGGAGAAGGAAGAAGAAGGACAGGGCACGCCCAAACCCCTCCATCTCAGACCCCCTGATCCCCATGCACAGAACCCCAAACCCCCCTGTACAAGGCCCAAAACCCCCCTGTGCAGTGCTCCAAAATTTTTCCCTTCACCCTGTGATTGCTACTGATGTGCTACTTAAACTTTAGTGACCTGTAATTCTTCATACAAAGTTGGTAATTTGCTCCATGGGTTGAGATCGAATTCCCAGGTGTCTTTGGCTTCCTGCCAGGGCTTTGAGCCATCCGGAGGGATGTCCTGGGTTCCGACAAGGTGGGATCAGGCAGCACGTGCCGTGTGCCCTGGCGGTGCCCCCTTGTCCCCAGGGCGCGGGCAGACAGTCCGGAGCAGGGAGGTTCTTCCAGGCCTTTCCAGGAGCAGCTCTGCTCCCTGTTCCCTCCCTGACACGCAAAAGGCTGAAAGAACAATGTAATTACGCTCGTGAATCGGCAGCACTTGGTTGTGACAATGACAGCAGCTCCTTTCCGTGTCACTGCAGAGCTGCAGCGGGTTTGGAGTTTGGGAGCGCGCGGCTGAGAGATGTTTTAAAGATTCTGCTCTCCTTTCCTCCCAGCAGATAACGCCGACAGCTTCCACTCACAGCAGAAAGGAAAAGGCAGGCAGTGAATTAACACACTGCAAGGCTCGTTTTTATTTTGTTCAAATTTTGTTGAAAGAATCCTCCTGGAACTCTGAATTTTTGGCACAAACATTGCCTGGGCTAAAGGAGGAGCTGCCCCAAAGCCTCCCGTGGGCATCTGTCACCGAGACTCCCGGTCGGAAATGTTCCATCCTTCAGACCTTGCAGGATTTCACCCTTACGGAAGGAAATGTCTTCATTCTGTAACTTGCCTGGGTTTTGTTTATTCTGGCAGCTGAGGGGCCGGCAGGCAGCAGCGGTGTAAATCTCCCATCAGGGCAGGTGAGCGCAGAGCTGGCTCGATTGGTCCCCCTGCAAACTGTGACATCAACAGGAGCTGGGCTGCAGAAATTCAGGAACAATTGAGGAAAACAATTTCACCCCTCCTGTGCAGATGAAAGCGAGCTCTGTTTCTTTACATAAATAACATTGTGCTGGATTCCACCATCAGATTTGCATCACAATTTCAGTAAGAGCTGCCACGCAGACGTTAAGAGTTCTCTTTGCTAATACTGGTTCTTAATTTGTCATTTCTGAGCTCGATTGAGGTTATTCTCCCCCTCACCCTCGATTCCTGGAGCTTAATGCCAGCAGTAACTTTTTCATCCACTTAAGTGATGACATGTTTATTATAAACAGAAATTAATCCCCAACAAAAATCAGGAGTCGGTGAAGAGTTAAATCAGAAATCGCCAGCTCCTGGGAACAACACACTCTGCTTTTTTCTGAGCTTGCCCAAAAATAAAGCACAAGGCAGGGCTGAAACTGAACCAAGCCTAAGCCTAAATAAATCAACCTGTTGTTAAGAAGATCCAGACAAGGTCCAGGAGCACAGCCTGTTAATAAATCCATCCCTGGCCACACAAAAGGTGTTGTTGAAGCCCAGCATTTCATGACGCTCCAGAACAGAAATGTTTTTCTCTAACAGCGCCAACAGATTCCACCCTCGACCCATGATCCTGCCAATAAACAGCTCATTATCAGCCTTGTCCTTATGGCTCATTAATTTTTTAAAAAAGGGGGGGAAGGACAGAGGATTCCACAGGAGAAGCCAGCCCAAGGTGCACTCAGGTGATGCTGCTCCTGGCTCCCAAGTGGCCAGAAGGAGTCCCCAGGGCTGGCATCTGTCACCCGCTGGGAGCCACTGGATTTTGTGTGGTGCTCCCCAGAGCTCCACTGCTGCAGTGTCTCTTTATAAATCTGGGAGAAAAATGCATTTTCCTGAGCTGCAGCTATGGCAACCAGCAGCTCGATATTGAGCTGGGTTGCAGGGGGTGATAGCCAAAGGATTTGGGGTTGGTTTTTTGGTTTTTTTTGTTGACTTGTGAAACAATTTATTGGAAAATCCAGGACAATTAGAACTGCTGGCCACATATTTATTCAGTGTGGATGGGTTGCATATTCTGCGATGCTGTCTGGTAAAAACTCAATTTTTTTTTTTTTTAGCTTTGTTTCTCAGAGCTTCTGTTTTATTGAAAAAGAAAAAATGGAAATAAGGACCCAAACTGACTCGCCCCAAACTTCAAATTCTGAACTTCTGTTCAGCAAGATTTCTGAAAAATCTGTGGTTTCACAATTGGCCCTAAAGATTCCAGCTCTTCCAGAAATGAGGCACCTGATTCCATGACATTTGGAATTTGGGGCTATCTATAACTCTCTATTCTTTTGACATCCTTTTTGACACCCTTGTGTGCCAGCTGCTCCTGAATTACAGCAAAGAGGGGGATAAAAATTTAGGCCTTAAACCTGTGCCTTTAATAAATACAGCTCTGAAAATGGCTATTTTGGGACTAAGTATTTGAAATATCCAACTGCTGGCACCAATGTTTCAATTAACCACATCCTTGGTATCGCCTGCTCACATATTCTTAGGTTGTCATCTGAATTTATCACTTTATAAAGGGGGAAACCAGTCATTTTTGTGCTACTTTAAGAGACAAATTAAAGCAGCTCCACAAATCAGGAGTAGGTGTTTTTTGGCCAAGGAGGGACAATTGATGTTTGTGGCTAAAATCAAATCAATCCATGCCTCAACTGTGTTTTTGTTTTGGTTTTTAAACAAGGAAAACAAGCACTGCTTTTGTTGTGAAATACTTTGAGATTCACCAGGAAAAGGTAGATATTATTGGCAATATCCAGCTGGGTCCTGAATCCCTGTGTGTGTCTCCTGCAGGTCCAGGAAGCCATAAAATAATTGAGGAACCATCTGCACACAAATGACCAAATAATGGGCTCCAAATCCTTGAATTTCCTTTGATTTCCTCCCAAGACTCCTGCAAAAAGTGCAACCTTTCCCTCCTGGTGTCAGGATCTTCCTCTCCCCCAGCCTGTGCTTGCCCTCGGAGCTGTTGCCTCAGCTGCTGGGAGCGTGGTTATCAAAGGAGCAGCTCGTCTAAATTATTAAGGAAACAGCACAATTGATGTTTCTCTAATTCACAGAATTCCCCATCCGAGCCTTGAAATCAATTATGGAAAACATCAGGCTCCTCTGTCTGCCTCTGGAGCAATTTCAAGATCCACTGTTTTGTCCTCATTTGTTCCAAGGTTTTAATTGGCCGTTGACTTTGATGAAGCTCTTGAGCACGAAGGCTCTGTCTTGCAGGGGATTCCATCCCTGCCCCTCACTTATTGCAGCTGAGTTGGTTATTCCCAACGTGTCTTCTGTGATTTCCCTCCCAAAAATCCCTTTTTCCCCTTTTATTCTCAGATTTAGGGGCTGTTCTTCCTTAGGTTTCTTTTCCTGCTCACAAAGTCCTCATTCCGTGTTGGAAGCACAACCAAACGAGGAGGTTCTCGACTGCTGGGCACCAGGTTGTTGAATTTTGGGCAGGATCCCTCATTCCTTTCACCAAATTGCCACAGTCGTTGAGATTCTCTGCAGAATGATCACTTCTTTGAAATTAGGGGTGTCTGGAATGAATTCAGTGTCTTAAACGCAGAGCGCCCCGAGTGCAGCTCACCTCTGGGAGCTCCACCTGGATGGCAGGGTAAAAGGAGGCTGGGCTGAAAACCAGCCTCCAAAACTCTGGGATCACCTGGGAAGGTTTTGGTCTGTCTTGGTTTCAGCCCCAGGATGGACAGAAATGACATTTTTATGCCGTAAGGAGGGTGTGTTTTACAAGCATGCCACCCTACAAAGGTCCAAATGGTGCTGAGTGTCCCTGATGTCACTGTTCCCGTGTCAAGCTGGAGGGGAGAATCCAGCAGGGATCAGGCAGGAACAGGCCCTGTGTTTGACTGTTAATCCTGATAGAGAGGATGGGTAAATACTGAACTCTGACAACACCAAGCAGGGCCTTTCCTGACTTTTCCCTGGGATCCCTAACGACAGCAGATCACCTCTGTCCATCTCCCCAGCCCCTTCCAACCCCTCCTTCCATTCCTGTGCCTGGAAAGCTGCGGATTAGAGCGATGAGCAGTGAAAGCAATGCCCTTTTCTAGCAGAGAAAACAACGCAGCTGAACCTCCTGAACCCTGACAGGACCCTCGGGCTTTCAGCACTTGCCCTGCAAAACGTTTCCGTTCGCCTGGATGAGCACCACGAGTCCCAGAAGGGGCCTGAGTCCGGCATCTGCCTGACCTGGCTGCCTCACTCTGCCAGGTATTTGTATTTAAGCACGAACCTCAGACTAAACCCTGGGGGATGTTTGTGCGTGGTGAGGAACTCACTCAGTGACCAGCGCTCTGCCCACGCCGGGATTCTCCATCCCAAACAAATTAAATCTATCGGACTTCAGTGGGGCGGCTGAATTTCACCACGGAGCGGAGGAGAGGAGGGAAGGGCAGGTTTGTTTGGAGGGTTTGTTGGGTCTGCAGCTGTGGAAAAGGTGAGGCTGGAGCTCAAAACTGGGCTTGTGTGGTGCTGACAGAGCCGGAGTTTGGGATGGATATTGTTTAACTTCCCTAAAAACCAGCCCTAGTGCTGGCTGCTGCTGGGAATAAATTCCGGCCACTGGGATCAGGGCAGGTTTAAAGTCATTATCACTCAGGCAGAAAGTCCATTATCCATTCAGCCATTCAGGCCTCCTCTTCTTTTCTCCTTTCTTTTCCCCTTCCCTGCACATCAGCTGATGATATTGACTCATCCTCCTGCAAAAATAAACATTCTTGGATGTTGAAAGAATATTTGAAATCAATTCTTGACTCACTGCAGAAATCCAGGTCCTTGGGCTCATTTGGCTCCTTCCTGAAGTGGAAGGCAGAGCTCTCGTTAGAGACAAATTGCTCCCATAAATGAAACAAATCCCTGAGACCCTGCAAGGTCCCACAGAGGGATTTTCCTTGGGAATGGTCAAAGCACTGGACAAGAAAAGCCAATATTGGGTTATTTTGTCAGGATTTCACACAGCAGCTTCCTGAAAAAGCAGGGAGAAATTGCAGTGGCACAGGCAGAAACAGGGAATGGGTTTATCTGAGGAGAAAGGGGGGTGTGAAATATAAATCCTGAGCTGCTCCTCAACCCTTACACCTGTTTGGAGACCCAGAATTACACGGCTGAGATGTCCAGCTTTGTGCTGCAATCTACAGAGGGGTTTGGAAAATTGGGGAAGAATTCAGCAAGACAGCCAGAAATGAGTGGTAGGCTTGGAAAAAAAACCCTCCTTCAGCACGAGATTCTAAATCCCCAGTCTATTTATGCCACTGCAAAAGAGTGAGCAGCTTATCCTGTGTACATAACTCCTGAGGAAGCAAGCACTAGCAAAGAGAGTTTAGAAATCCAAATTTAAAAAAGTTTCAAGTATCCGAAGGAACAGCAGCCAGGCATGAAATCCCAGAGTGGCAAAAAGGAGGAGTCAGCATTAATTCCATTATTTACGCAGAGAAGGTTTTCTGTGCTGAGGGAAGGGGAGGCACCTGTGTTTTCTGGGTGCCCCAATCAAGCCAGAATGGCTTAATTAATTAAATTAATTAATTTGACACAAGTGAGGGAAAGCTGGCACCCCCTTCAAGCAGGTTTTCCTATCCCAGCAGGAGTTTTAAAACTTTCAATGGATCTCTGTCCGCTGCAGCCTGGTGGAGTGAGCGCTGCCATCCCCCCAGGGGAATGGGAACCTATTTTCTGTCTCATTTGCAGAATGCACACCCAGGAGGTGTTTTCCTCTGCCAGAAGCCATCAGCCCCACCTGAACACCCAGCAGTTGCTTTCTGCCCGCTCCAAGCAGCACATGAGGATGTTTTTCAGTCTGGCCTGGCCTCATTAGGCTGCCTGGTTCTGGGGGGAAAAGCAAACCCGGCAGGAATTTGTGCGTCCTGTGTACAAAACACCTGGGCTGGGTGAGGGGGTGCACGAGCAAACGGCAGCAAATAATAACCAAATAAAAAAATTACAAAGCCGTTCCCACCTGTACGAGTTTGCAAAGCGGGCGTTGCGTCCCAATTACACCAAGGGAAGAGGAATACTGCAAAAATTATCAGAGCCTTGCCCTCCTGGTTATTAACATTCCCTGCTAAAATGTGAGCAGGATCATGTTAAAACCATTACATTAATATTCCCCAGAGACTCGGGCTATAATTTTAGCTTCTCTTTCTCGCTCTCCCTCGTTGTGCCCTGTGAGTCAACATCGGAGGATGGCTGGCAATCAGCTCCTACAATTATCCCTCTCCCTGGATTGGAATTGTTAACCGTGCCTTCCACTAATAGAACTGCAAATGAAAAGGATCCTTTTCACTGGAATTTGCTGGCTGATGGCTCTGCTGGTGCCTCTGGAGCTCCGGGCAGAGCAGAGGGCAAAGAGGACAAGCTGGATTTTCCTCTGCTCCTCCGGGGGTGGGAAGGGAGGGGAGCAAAGGGCCACCCGTGATGGACAGGGGAAGCAGAGGGAGATCCAAATGGGACACAGAGGTTCTCCAGTCTGGGAAATTCTTGGAATTCACACAATGGTTCGGGCTGGCAGGGACGGTAAAAATCCGTCAGTGCCACCCCTGCCATGGCAGGGACAGCTCCCACTGTCCCAGGGGACACGGGGAGGTTTCTAGGAGAGGAATAATTCCGAATAAAAAGGTTTGGAAGAGCAAACCTGGCCTTGGGCACTGCCAGGGATCCAGGGGCAGCCACAGCTGCTCTGGGAATTCCATCCCAGCCTCAGAGCCAGGAATTCCTTCCCAAAATCCCACCCAACCCTGCCCTCTGGCAGCTAAAAGCCATTCCCTCTCTATTGTATTTGCAGGGGGAAATGATGAATCTGGCTCCATGTTCTCAGAAGGATAATTTATTATTTTATGATACTGTATTATATTAAAGAATGCTATACTAAACCATACTAAGGAATACAGAAAGGATACTTACAGAAGGCTAAAAAGGTAATAATGAAAAACTCGTGGCTCTTTCCAGAGTCCAACACAGCTTGGCCCTGATTGGCCAATAAATCAAAACAATTCACATGAAACCAATGAAACAATCCCCTGTGGGTGAACAATCTCCAACCACATTCCAAAGGAGCAAAACACAGGAGAAGCAAATGAGAGAAGAATTGTTTTCCTTTTTCTCTGAGGCCTCTCAGCTTCCCAGGAGAAAAATCCTGGGTGAAGGGATTTTTCAGAGAATGTGACTGCCACACCTGTCCCTCCGTCCCGTGTCCCAGCCCCTCTCCCTGGATCTGGGAATTGTGCAGCCCATGGAAGCTCTGTCCCACAGCCCTGAGCTGCCCATTCCCTGCTGTTGGCCACGGGCTGGGAAATGCCACAGAAACTCCTAAAATAAGGAAACTCCCGGTGCTAAAATATGGCATAATGCAAGTTTTTAAGCCTGGCTCTCACTTTTTTTATCCTGACCCCTGAAGAAAACACTGAAAGTGGTGAGACCGATCCTCACACGGGGCAATTTTTGTCAGACCAAGCCCTTTTCTGACCCAGAGATGGGGCCACTGAGAGGTGTTTTAAAAACTTCTATTCCATTTTCAGCCTCGTGAGAAGGGTGACACAACGCACATGTTGTAATTCACAATCAGAAGCCAAACATTTCCTAATTACAATACATTGTGAGCGTTTCTTGGCCTGTCAGCTTCAGCCACCCCATGCTGTAAATGCCTTAAAGCAAATAATTTAAAATTACCCCTCGTGGGTCCTGCCACAATGCGTCTCTCATAGTTCTAGTTCTCTAAAGTAGTTAGTTTTTTTTACAAGGCCATCTTCTGAAACTTGTTTCTAGCTCCATTTCTCTCCCCACAATGTCTGCCCGTTCCGTGGCATTTCCAATTCAGCGATTCTTGTCCCAAAGTTTGCACGCAGATGCAGACTGTGTGGGCCTCCTGTCAGGCCCTGAGAACTCTCCACAAATCCATTTCTCACCACAGACATCACACCACACATGAAACTTGATCCCAGACCTAGAAATTCCAGGTGTGACCATTCCAGGGATTTTCCAGCTTGGGAAATGCCCTTGTGCTCCAGAGCCAAAAAAAACACATCCTGGAGGTACCTGAGCTCTGGGGGGAAAGCTGGCTCCTGCACCTCCTGGACTTTTTTATTCCAAATTATTCCTCTCCTAGAAACCTCCCCATGTTTCCCTAAATTTAAGCAAACCAAAATCTGAATCCAAAATGCTTTTCATTCTCATCAGAACTTTCAGCAGAGGAAAAATCATTTCCTTTTCCCCCCACCTCGTCTCATTTTCTGCTAGGCTGTCATCAGCATTCCACATGCTAAACTCCTTTGAAAATCCAGGGTGGAATTATAAGATTTAAAATCCGCAAGTCCCCTCTGCTTCCAGTGGTTGTTATCCAGTAGATGCTTTTCTCTTTGGAAAATCCGGTGCATAATGGCTCAAAATTATCTTCCCTTGCTGCTGTTTGGCTCTTTAATGCTCAGCTCTTCCAATCCCTTTGCCTACTCCCTGAAAAATTCCATCTATTTTGGATTATTCTCCCCTGAATCTTTCAGTTCCTACACCAGAGCATAGATGGAATTTTGTATCCAGAAAAAGGAGCTGGTGTTTCCCAGATTTTCTCTTTATTCCAGAAAGGAACAACTCATTCTTTTATCCCTTGGATGAATCTCCAGAGCCCAGGTCCAACCACGGGAACTGAGCATGAACCTCCTGAATCAGGGCCAAAAGAAACAGAAGCAAGACAAATTCCCACTGGGAATTTCTTCCATGGCTTGAGCTCAAAAATTTGGATTGCGGCCTGAAAATGGTGTAAAAATCAGAGGTACCTCATTAACGTCCACTTGTAATTAATCAATAAATGAATAAATAAATGAATAAATAAATGAGCCCCCCTGGAGGGGACACCCAGGAAGGGGTGGGGTCCTCCACAGCAGCCACAGGGGTCAAATCCCATCCCAGAAAACTCCCTGAGGGAATCTAACCCAGAAAATTACCTTGGGGGTGGGGGGGACCCAGCACATCTGGATTCAAGAAGGACACAGCACATCTGGCTGAGGGCAGAGCTGGCACAGCTGGCTCAGGGATGACACAGCACATCTGGATTAGGCCTGACACAACACATCTGCCCTCAGAATTTACCCAGCACATCTGGCCTCAGAATTTACCCAGCACATCTGGCTTTAGGACGACCCAGCACATCTGGCTCCAGGGACCTCCTCTCCCTTTGCTGTGACCTGGCCCAGAAGCCCCAACGGAGCCAATTCCCAGCCCAGCCGCAGCCCCAGAGCCCAAACCCATTTCACCAGGGTTTATGTCCAACAATTCAAATGCAATTCATCGAAGAAAGACACAAAAAGAGGGAAAATGTGGAATTTTTAACACTTAAAGAGCCTCTGGTGGGGTGGCTCAGGAACAGATTCTCAGGAAGGTAAAATCCTCCCAAGTTCTTTTCCTGCTCGTGGCAGAAGTGGGAGGAAAGGAAAGGAAAGGAAAGGAAAGGAAAAAGGAAAGGAAAAAGGAAAGGAAAGGACAAAGGGAATCTTTCAGCCACCAGAAGCAGCTGGTGATCCAGAGCTTCCCAGGAATGCTCTGGGCCATCATTCCATGGGAAATCCTCTCTCTGCAGCATAATGCACATATCAAACCTCCTGAGACAGGGAAGAAAACGTTCCCTTTTCTATGTCAAAATTTGTATTTATCCTGCTCTTTTAGGAAGGAGAGGCAAATCCTTCAGACCTGGTGATATTTACAGCAGGAATTTTGTTGGAGTCAGAATTTTAACATCTTTCCTTCAGGGAGAAGGGGGCAGGCAGTGACCCGTGACTCCGAAAATAAACAGAAATTATGACAATTTTACACTTCAGGTGCCACACGAAGGAACCTGGGGGCTGTAGCACCATTTCTGAACAGGAAAATGGGAATTGCAATGAACTGAGCAGCACTGCTGGGCTGGAGACAGAACCAAGTTTTCCAAGGCTGGGTTTTCCAATTCCTGCTCCAGTCACTCACAGCCTCCGAGCAAATCAAGTTGTTTTCCCTGGAAAATGGGCTATTATTTTCCCATCATCTCCCAGGTGCTCAAACACTCCAGTCCTTGGTGTTACGGCGATATTTGCATTCCATGCCGATCCCACCTGGCTGCGGTTTCCCCGCTCCCTCACCTGAGCAGGGCCTGTCTCCCATGGAAACATCGCTCAGAAAATCATGGAAATGACTCCCCAGGCTCCCTGGGCTCCAGCAGCTCCAGGCAGGAGCAAAAAGGAGTTGCCTGAGGATATGAAAGTCCTACAAATGCAAAATCCTCCCTCCTTTTCCAGCCAAGGACACCTCCCCTGTCCCAGGCCTGTGACAGCATCACGGGGTGGCCTGGGAAAATTTTGGGGTTTCCTCTTGTGGTTTGTGCTGCAAAAGCCCTAAAACTGCCTTGACTTCCACTCAAACCCATTTCAAGGGCTGTTTATTTATTTTATTCACCATCCTCACTCAAGACACAGCTCCCCAAATTAATTTTGCTCATTTTCTTTAATTTGCTTCATTTTGCTCCCCAAATTCCTATTTTTAGCATTAAAATAGCATCAATTATAATCAACTATCAGTCTGAAATTAGCATTTTTACCATTTTTATGGATGTTGTTTCTCTGTTACCTCGGTATGTTGGTCAGGGGAACTATTCCAGCTCAGCTGTTACACCCAAATCCTGCCCAAATCCTGACTTTCCTGCCCAAATCCTTCCTGCAGGTCCACCCTGAGCCTCCTGTGCTGTTTCTCTGCTCGTGCCATGGCTGCAGCTCCCTCCCTGGAGGATGGAGCCTCTCCCAGTGCCACCCTCCCCAGGCAGACACATCCAGCAGTCACTGGAACATCCCTTTCCCCCCATTTCTCAGGATAACCCCCAGGACAGGATTCCCTGATTCATTCCCATGAAAATCCCATCACGCCTCACTCAGTTCCATCAGGAAAACCCGCTGGGCTCGCTCAGGATCTCAGAGCAGCCCTAAAATTCAACACCACCCTAAATCCTGCCTTGAAGAGGAGCAACTTCCCTCAGCTGCTCCCTAAAAACCCAGGATTCCCCTAAGAAACCTTTGCTTTCCAAAAGACTTCCTGAAACTTTTCTGTGTGAAAAGCACTTTGAACTCCCCAGCTGGAAGGTCCTGGGAGGATTTATGCCATCCCTGTCTCCCTGCAGGAGCTGATTAGGTGACATTAATACCTTGCAAAGAATCTCCCCCCCCCCAAAGCTTCTCTGTGCTGCCAGAAAGTGCCAACGTCAAGCATTTCATTTTCCCCACTAATAACATTTCCCTATTATGGCTTCAAAAAAGAAATCCCAATCTGTTTAGCACTTGCTGCATTTCAGGCCTCCCATCACTCCTCTGCTTCCCATGTGTGAAGAGGGAAAGGGGGGGAAAAAAAATTCGGCGGAGTCACCTTGAGAACGCCTTTGAAATTTGGGAGAGTGCAAATTAAAGCGAGGGGTGGGAGGGGCTGTGAAGGTGCCACGTTTTTAGGGTGTCCATCCAATCAATCAGCAATCAAGGGAGATTAAATTATCGCGGGGGGAAGGGGCTTTGTTCTGTTTATCTCCCCAAGGATCCTGCTTTTAACCTCCCCCGGAGGGCTGCACCTGCCTGGAGCTGTGCTGGTGTCTCACCAGGGAGGGCTGAGCAATAATCAGAATTTCCCAGCGGAGAATGGTGCTGTTGGGAGATTTACAGCAGCCCAGATGGCCGGGAATGCCACAGAGATTCCAGCTCTTGACAGCACTGCAGAGGAAATTTAAGCTTTCCCTCAGTGACCTGACACAGGGGAGAGGGATGATCGGGATAATTATCGGGATAATTATCGGGATAATTGTCGGGATAATTATCGGGATAATTATTGGGATAATTATCAGGATATTTACTGGGATCTTGGGCGTGTTTTGCAAACCCCTTCAGAAGCCCTCAGGGCTCTGCGTGAGCCACCTCAGGGGCAGGGGCTCCTCTTGGAAAAGGGGGTGACATTCCCAAGGAATGTTTGTTTTTGAGGCACGGGTCAGAGCTCAGGGCCTGGGGAGGTGGTTGGGATGGTGAGGTGTCCTGGACTGCAAAATAAGTGAGTATTCTGATTGTAAGATAAGTGAGCATTCTGATAGTAAGGTAAGTGTGTATTCTATCACCCTCTGTCAGAGCTGGGGCAGTTACCTCTGTTCATTGGGTAGTTTTATTTATCTCTTGCACAGCCAATCCTCCCTCCAGGGGAGGAATTAATTATTAATTACCTTCTGTTCATGGCCAGTGAGTGTCCCTGCACGGCGGATAAAATTCCATCATCCCACTGGGAGATGCTCCACCCAGGGGAGGAGCCAAGCATTCCTACCTGGATACAATCTGAGGTTTGGGTCACCCCAGCAGCCTTTGCCTCCTGCATTCCCAGAGGAACACCAGGCCCATCTCCAGCAGCCCTGGAGCTCCAGAGGAAAACTCCAGCCTTGTGCAGGATCCCTGCTCCAGCAGAAGCACAGCTGGCACTGCAGGAGGGCTGCAAGTTTTACCCAAATGGAGAATGAGAGACTTGGAGAGAGGAGGATCATTCCAATCTGTGGTTCATTAACACGTGGGACAATTAAAGGTGTCCCTCTGAGTAATGAGAGGTGTAAATCTATGAAAAACTGCTTTGCGCATAGTTCGAGTATCCTGGCTGGCTGCAATTCCAGCCAGAGACTGTCCAGTTGTGTCCAGGATGTAGTTCCAGGAGTTCTTGTTCTCTGGGGGCTTTAATAGTCCAACAAATAACAACAAAACCAGATGAATGAGGAAATTTAACCCTCAAACCAGCCTGAAATAATAAAGCAGCTGCTGAGGTGGATTAGCACCATCCAAACAGCTGCCAACAGGAACCTGCCATGCTAAGAGAGGCACTCAGGATAATCCCAGTTTCCTTGGAATAAACCATCCAGAGATGAAAAAAATACTTTAAGGGAAAAAAAAATTAACATGAGAAAAGGCTTCAGGACTGAATTGTGCCACTTGATGCCACGTTAATTAGGGGACCCTTGGACAAGTTCTGTGGTCTTTTGATTTGTTCTCAGGCACAACATGAGACAAAAGAACTCCAGTTGTTCCTTTTCCTCCTGATTTTTACTTTAAATGTTCATTTCCAGCTGCTCCAGCTTTGAGCTGGTTCATTTCCAGCTTCCCCTCTCCGGGCATTATCTGCTTTCTTTTTTCTGCAGTTGCCATAAAAAATACGTGAGTCAGAAAAAAATAAAAATGGCGACATTTTATATCAGCCTCCAGTACAAAATAATTATAGCATCCCCTGCTGAGTGATGGGCTCACACGAAAGCCTGGAGGTTTAACCCCATCTGTTTCCAGGAGTTCCCAACAACAGGTGCTGCTGTGTCCCCCTCCAGCCTCCCAGGGGTTCCTGCTCTTCCCGTGGCCTGGAAGGACTGGTGGCCATCAGGGTGTAGAGAAAACATCAAAATTATAATGCTGCAGCTCATTCAGCTACAGGAGTCAGTGAGGAGAAGCAGGAGAAGCTGCTCCCCAGCACCAGGAAAACCTCTGGGATTCGGTCCCTGGATAATGATTGCTTTTGTTTTTCACTCAAAACCCAGAAGGAAACAGGTGCAGGTTAATACTTTATAGAATTATGGGATCCTGCAGTGGTTTGGGTGGGGAGGGACCTCAAATCCCACCCAGTGCCCCCCCTGCCATGGCAGGGACAGCTCCCACTGTCCCAGGGGCTCCAGCCTGGCCTGGGCACTGCCAGGGATCCAGGGGCTGCTCTGGGAATCCCATCCCAGCCCCTCCCCATACTGAGGTGAGTTCTTCCTAAAATCCCATCTAAAGGTGGAATTGTGGAATGGTTTGGGGTGGGAGGGACCTCAAAGCCCATCCAGTGCCACCGTGGGTCCCACACTTCCCACAGATCCAGAGTGCTCCAGCCTGGCCTTGGGCACTGCCAGGGATCCAGGGGCAGCCACAGCTGCTCTGGGAATCCCATCCCAGCCCCTCCCACCCTCCCAGGTTCAGATTCCTCCCCCAAAAAAGGGACATGAGCTCTGCAGCTCCCAGTGTGCCCTCCCAAAGCCAGGATGTGGAGCGAGGAGCATCCCCAGCTCCAGCAGGAGCTGCAGCAGGTCCAGCCAGCACAGAATTCCTACATTTCCGTGCCCTGAGTCTGGATGAAACGAGCCCCAGGGCCCAGGCCAGGCTCTCCTCAGGCCCCTTCATCCCTGCACAGCCCTTGGTGAACAGGGGAGACATTCCAAACCTCCCGTCCCTTTTTGCTCCCTCCTTCACTGTCAATCCCTCCCCATCCCAGCCTCGCGTTCCCAGCAGGAGCACAAACTCCCCTGGGAGCTTCCTGGGTGACACACATCCACCACCAGCTCCTGCAGAGCCTCTGCCTCCTGCCCCAACTCCTTTTTAAGGCTGAAAAGAGGATTTGCTGGAACTTTAACCTCCTCAAACCGTCCTGACTTTTCTGGGCCCTTTCCCACTTGTCAGCATCACATTCCCTGTCTGAGCAGGGAATCTTCAGCAAGACGAATAGACCAGGGTTTTTGTGCAAGTTTTATGCATATCTGAGTGTTCTCCCCCACCCCGAAAAGCCTTCATTCTTCTCCTGAAAGCTCTGCCAAACTTAGGTGCTATTTCTGGTGAGCAATTAGCAAAAGAATCAGTCCCAAAAATACTGCCGTTACCAGGCAGCAGGCTTTGGGAGAGGGGAAAAAACCAAGGGGAAGAAAGAAAATTTAAAAAAAAGGAACACATGGTGGAGCCCAGTGGCATCTGATATTCCTGGGGAGCATGAGCAGGGTTTCACATCATCCCAGGCTGGGTTTTAATTGGAGAATCCTCCTTAATTGGGGGCTCTTTTCCCTCTGCACCGTGATCCCGTCTGGCCGTGTCCCCGGAGCTGTCCCACTCCAGTCCCTGGCACATCCTGCAGCTGCCACCAGCTGAGCCCTGGCGTGATGGGATGGCTCTCCTAAAGTTCAGCTGCCTGTCTGAGCCTGCCCTGATGAGAGGGGAGGGAATTCTCTCCCAGCTCTGAGGCACAAGGACGGCCCGTCACCGTCACTGTCACCGTCACTGTCACCGTCACCGTCACCGTCACTGTCACGGCACTTTGTGGCCAAAATCACCATTATTGTCCCCACTTCAGGAGGGTTTCTGAAGGAATAGAATCACCCAGGCAAGGTTGGGGCTCAGTAATCCCAGATACATGAGGAGAAGGACTTCTGAAGGAATAGAACTGGGGGATCAGACACCCCAGCTCCCTGAGGAGAAGGAATTCTGAAGGAATATCATCACCCACACAAGGTCAGGGGCTCAGGCACCCCAGATCCATGAGGAGAAGGGTTTCCAGCACATGAATTCAGGAAAACCAGGATTGTGCCTCCATGAAGGTTTTCCAGCACAAAAAATTTAGGAAAAACAGGATTGTGCCTCCACGAAGGGTTTCCAACAAAAAAAAAAAATTCAGGAAAACCAGGATTGTACCTCCATGAAGGGTTTCCAGCACAAAAAATTTAGGAAAACCAGGATTGTGCCTCCATATCTGCCCAGAGCTTGAGAGACTGCATCCTCCTCTGGGAGCTCTGAGTGCTGTGGTCTGAATGAATATCAGGAGAGAGATCCCTGCACATTTCCAGCTGCGTGCTGCTGCTCTTGTCCTTTGGCTTTTCCTGGCATTTCCCAGGTTGGAATTTATCCATAATTAGCGTGATTGGCAACCAATTAACACCATATTTAATCACAGGTTTCAACTGCAGGGAACTCAGGAGGATTTCCAAAGAACTGCACCTCCCAGAGAACTCCAGAACCTGGTGGAAATTGAAAAGATGCCCAGAATTCCCTGTTGGGAAGAGATCCCAGCCAGCCTTAACCTCCAGGACTGAACCCCTTCAGATCCTCCTCACGTTTCCAGCCATTCACCCAGAGGAATTGTTCCCAAACTTGGGAGCTCAGTAGAAATGAGAGCCACAGAGACTTTTCCAAGACCATCAGGTGGAATTGGCTCGGCCAAGGAGCTGCACGTGGACTGCAGAGATTTTTCCTCCAGGAAAAGCAGAGGGTGGGGAGAGGCAGAGCCTGGGATCCGCCAGGCAGTGTAATTTTAGTTGTTTTGCTGGAGAAGGGGGGCTGGGGGGAAATAGAATTAATTTAAAGGCTGGTATTTTAGGCTGCCTTGCTGCACATGAATCTGAGTGCAGCCCTCTAAAAATAAGCTGGTGCAGAAGAAATGAAAAGAACAAAAAGCGAGGTTGGAGGTGTGCTGGAGTGACTAATGCTCTGTAATAAGTGAGCAGTTCAGTGCTTGCCCTCAGAGTACGTCGGGATGGTATTTTTGAGAGCCCAAACCCAGTTATTCCTTTGGGGCTCAGAACTGGGCTTTGTTCAGTGTTTCACTTTGTTTTTTGTTGCCAGTGTCATGGTGAGTACAAATTATTGTTGTATTATCCCATATCCATCTGGGAGTCCTGACTCAGAGCCCTGCAAACATTTATTTAATGAATAAAATCCATGCTCCTGGAGTCTGGGTGCACTGGAATGTTCTTCAGTGGGAGGTGCTCCTGCCCAGGGCAGGGACTGGGTGGGATTCAAGGTCCCTCCGACCCTCTGGAATTCCATGGCTCCATTCTACACCACGCCAGGCCAGCTGTGCATTTTGGAGAACTCCAGGCACGCCCATCAGGAGGAACTCCAGGCTTTCCATCCCCAGCTGAGTGATTGATAAAATTCTGTGTTTCCAGGGTTCGTGTGAGTTCCTCTTCTGGCAGTGACTGCCTGGATTTTCCTGGGGTGGACCCTTGCCCAAAAAATCCAGGAGAGGACTGGCTTTGAGCTCTTGGATGTCAGGTCTGGGATCAGAGTAGAGAAAATGAGTGTGAGCACCGGAGAGGAGCCCAGGAGCTCTGGAGCAGCGCAGCTGTGAATCCCAAAGCATGCCTGTCATTAATAAGGGAGGTAACCCCAACACCACTCAACATTCCCAACCAGTCTTGGACCGCTTGTATCTCCTCCCTGACCTTCCCAGAATCCACAGTAAATTTTCCAATACAGTTTCAAAACACAGCAATTTTCCCCAGTTCTCTGGGATGGAGTTGGCAATTCTCCTTCTCCTTCCACACCAGGCACATTGCTGCTGATGCTCCTGAAGAATTTGTGATGCTACAGATGTACAAAGGTGCAAGGGGACAAACCCAGCCACAGCAAACCCAGATTCCTGTGGTTGTTATTGTTTATTATTATTATTATTATTATTCTAATTGTTGTTTTCATGCTTTCTCTTCACACCTTCTCCCAAGCGCTTCTGCAAACCACGGTTCAGAAACCACACCCAGCACAAACCACACCTGAAGTGGGTTAGAAACAGGTTTGGGTTAAAATTTACTGGGTTTTATTCTTCTGTGAGACATCCTGACCTGCCAGACTCCAGCCTTGGCCACTCAGTTTATGTCTTTGAATTTTAGATTTTGCATCCCCACCAAAAATCCAGACCTCCTTGAATACTAACACCAAATACCCTCCTTAACCACACAGCTGTCCTTTGAAAATACATTTATTTATTTTGCATTTATTTTCGTGCTCTGGATCCCGAAGCCATCTTGGAGTCATGAGCTCCAAGGAATGACTTTATGTTACATAAGCTGAAAAAATCCCACAGAAAAGCTTTTGTTTTAAATGTTTCCTGTCAGCTCCTCGAAAGGTTCCATTATTCTTTGGGCTTTGAAGTGGATTGGGTTCTCTGGGATGCTTTTCCTGCCCTCCTTGACGAGCAGGGAGTTGTCCTTAATCCAGAGCATCCCAAGTTTCCTGTCAGCCCAGGAGCTGACGCTCAGTTCGTGTGAGACCTGACAAATTCTCATTTTTAAAGCAAATCAAAGCAGGCAAAGCCTTTATGGAGCTGTCTGGACTTTATACCCCCTCAGCGCCGTTGTCTAAATGATTGAACACAATTAGCAGATGGAATTTGTTAAATATTCCACAGGCCAGGAGCGGGAGCTGTTCCTGGTGCTGACGAGGGTACAGCAAAGCCTCATCTTTAATTTATTGCTGACTGGGAACGGCTTTGTGTGCTGGACTGGAAACGAGCAAATTCCCTCATTCCAAATCCATGCCTGAGCTCCAGCCACACAGAACAACTCCCTTTTTTTTTTTTAAATTCTGGGCAGCCACAGCTGGATTTACCCCCAGACCTTCCCCCTCCTGCTGTTCCTGTGTTCAGGGGGATGAGAAGGGATCATTCCCAGCCTTCCCTCAAGGGACAAATGGCTCCAGCACTGGTGGAACTGGGGACAAACCGCAGCAATGGAGTGGAAAGAATTAACTTCAATAATCAGATTATTTCCCACAGGCACTGCCTCTGTCTGAAGCCAGACACAACTTCGGGCCCTGCCTAAAAAGCTCCAGGTAATTTATTTAAATAACTTAACAAGGGAAGGGAAAAAAAAATCCTCTTTGATGAAGGGTTTAGAAGAAGTGAAAAAGATTCCTTCAATCCCACTCCCTGATCATTCACAGGGAATTATCTCCTCAGCTTCTTTGGTGCCTCTGAGGAATCAGCAACAATTCCCGGGAGCTCGGGCTGTCCCTGTGCCACACCACGAGCGCCACAAAGCCCCGTGGGTCTGGAGTCCTTGTCACCTCAGCTCCCCCAGGGCCCTGTGGGGTGCCAGGAGGGAATTCCCACTTCAGCAACTTCCATTTCTCCCCAGGAAGGAATGGTTTATCCACAAACTGGACTTCAGGCAGCTCCCACAGCAGCCCTGCAGTTTTGCGTATTAAACATAGAATTTGTCATGTAATGTGTAGGGTGTGTGCTGGAATATGTATAATTTCATATCTGTGGGGTATAAATGCAATTTCATGTGTATAATATATATATATTCCTGTATTTTATATGTAAATATATTGGCTAAATGCAAGTATTTGCTCCACTGCCTCCTGTCCTATAAATGCAAGCAGGTCAGGGATCTCCCTGGGCATTTTCCCTCTGGATAGCCCTGTTAGTGAATTCCAGGACACAGCTCCTTGTGAAACCTCAATCCCCTTCCATTTCCAGAGGCAAATTCCAAATGCCCTTGGATTTGCTTCCCTCTGCGCCCCTTCAAACTCTGATATGCTTTTATGGGATCTCCTTCAAATCCTTGTTTTGCCAAGGGCTGCATCACTCCAGCTGGAATTTCGAAGCTAAAAAAAAATAAGATTAAAACATCAAATGGAAGGTTCTGTGGGGATTTGTGTGCGGGGTCAGGGGCAGGGGAGGGCAGAAATCCTACAAGGAAACTTCTGGGAGCTTTTCCAGCCCCGGGTGCTTGGCTGGAGGAGCTGCTAATGCCAAACTTTCCCACCTGGGATGAACCTGCTGGGGGTGCTGGGAGTGCCCTCGGAGCTCCTGCAGCTGGAATCTGCTCCGAGGGCGCAGGAAAACCAGGAAAAAGGGAAAATCAGGGGAAAATCAAGAGGGAATCAAGGGGGAATTAAGGAAAAATCAAGGGAAAATGAAGGGGAAATCAAGGGGAAATTAAGGAAAAACCATGGGAAAATTGGGGAAAATTAAGAGAAAATCAAGGGAAAACCAAGAGAAAATTGGGGAAAAATAAGGGAAAATCAAGAGGAAACCAAGGGGAAACGAAGAGAAAATCAAGGGAAAACCAAGAGGAAACCAAGGGAAAAGTAAGGAAAAATTAAGGAAAAAATAAAGGGAAAATTAAAGAAAAACCAAGGTAAAATCAAGGAAAAACCAAGGAAAACTCAAGGGAAAATCAAGGGAAAATGGGGTAAAATTAAGGAAAAAATTAAAGCAAAATCAAGGGAAAATCAAAGATAAATCAAGGGGAAATGCTGGAATTCCACGATTTTCCATGGCTTTCCATGGTTTTCCATGGACTGCCCAGCTGCAGCTCAGCCTGGCCGTGCTCCCACACCCCAAATCTCCAGATCAGAGAGGAGTTCAGGGCCCCCCTGCTCTTCCCACCCCTTCCCAGCGCCGGGCTCTTTGTAACTTTAAACATTCATCTGGAACACGATGTTCCTGGAGGTTACAGCGGGGCTGGTGGAGGATGCCAGCCCAAATCCTCCCTGTAGGAAATTAATGGAGAATTTGTGTAAAATGGAGCGCAGGGCTTTGATCGAGCAGCATCTCCAGGCTGGAAGGGAAGTGCTGACTCCAACACTTGTTGCCAATGTGCAGCGAAGGGGATGAAGCTCCCTGAAGTGTGGCTTTCTTATCACATCCAAGGGTTTTTTTCCTGCTGAAATGGTTGTTAATTTACAGATTTGCACAGTGAATAAACGGCAGTAAAAAGGAACGTGACATGGACAATTGCTTTTGTGTTTTTAAGAGAAAAACCAAATATTTGTGTGGGTTCAGGGAGTAACTTCCACCAAATATCAGAGGCACTTAGAAAGCAGCTGGGCTTTTTTCACCCATGGCAGGACAGGGGGAAATGGATTTACAGGGAAGCAGGGCAGGGTTAGATGGGATTTTGGGGAGAAATCCCTTCCTGTGATGGTGGGGAGGGGCTGGGATGGAATTCCCAGAGCAGCTGTGGCTGCCCCTGGATCCCTGGAAGTGTCCAAGGCCAGGCTGCCAGCTCAGGGAGCTCAGCAATTTTTCCAACAAATCTAAACATTTTTAGCCCTTTTGAAGAAGGTCAGACACCCACAGGGCGTTATCAGTCCCAAAATACACACGCTTCTCCTATCCCACTGGATATCTCCAAGTGCTGGAAGACATTCCCTGAACCACCACATTTAATTCCGAATGCCATCAGAATTCTGAGTTTTCCTCACTTCTTTCTCCGCTGCTCTGGAAGGAGAAGGCTCCTCCCTAACCAGAATTCCAGCTGTGACACCACCGTCTTGTCAGTGCCTTCGGTTTAATTGGAGCCAGGGCTCGACCCTGATGATCCCCGTGGCTCCCTTCCCACTCAGGACACTCCCTGATTTCTCTGACTAATTACTTCCTCTTGCCTAAGTGGATCTCTCGTCCCATCTTTCATCTCCATCATTAATTAAGGAGGGCTGAAAGCCTCAATCTGCACCGTGCGGTCAGGACTTCCTGGCGCTTTGATCCGTGTGGAAAATTCTTTTGATGCTGCAGCTCGCTGGTTCTGCAGATCTTCCCAGGGAGCACCACTGAACATCAGATATTTTCCTTCCTGGGAGGCAGAAGCCAGAATAGAAACCTGCTCTGCTGCTGCTCAGATGGCTTTCTCTGGGGGTGAAGAGGGAAAGGTATTTCTGAGAGCTGATTTAATTCACTTCAGGCTTCAAAAAGACCTCAAGACCCCATGGAAAAAAAAGAATTCCTTTGCAACCCATTAAATGGCATTAAATAAATCACTTTTAGGGCAGTGGTGCCTCCTCCTGAATACTCAGTGACACAAATGAGGCAGTTTGGTGTAAAAACCCAAATTATATTGGACCTAAAGAAGATTCAGGAGAAAAATCCCCAACATTTCCAGTGTTTTGCGGGCTTGGATATTCCCAATTAACTGTGATAAATCCTCTCTCACAGCCTCTTCCCATTTCAGAGCCTGCCTGAGTCAGAACATATGGAAAGCTCAGCCCGTGGAGCTGGAGGATGGTACTGAACAGATTTCTCCCAAACCTGACTGAGGGTTTCTTTTCCCCATCCCCAGCAGAAGAGAAGCGTGAGCAGGGAAGGCTCTGGCAGGAATGATGATGATGGCGTTCCCAATGCCATCCCCAGGCTGGAGCTGCACATCTGCAGCTCCTGGAACGCAGCTTCCCCATTAGCTCAGATTTACTGAGGGGCCTGTCTGGGCTTCTCCTGTTTCTTAAGGAGAAAAGGAATTCTCGGCGTTCTCGGCAGGAATTTACAATTCATGTTCTTTTAGCAGCTCTCCTCCCCCAGGCTGGGAGAGGGAACTAAATCCAGAGCCTGCACTGGCACGAAACCCTCTTCCCAACACCTTCTGCCTCTTCCCTCGTGGAATTCCGCTCCACCTTCCTGCCTGCAAGGAGCCTGGACCTCTGTAGTGCCCAGCAGCTGGGAGTCCTGTAGCGCTGACAGACCACACCATAAAACAGTAACGGTGCCAACTGCACCTGCAGTAAATGATGCATTTATAATGATAATTTTGTGGGGGCCGTTTTGGGGTGGTTTGTCTGGTTCAGCCCCCGAGCTCCGAGGGTGCCTGTGCAGGTTCTTGGGGTCACCGAGGATGGGGAGGGTTGGAAAGCTGGGCTCAAGTGGCTCTGTTTCTGTCTCTGGGACATCTCCATATTCTCCAGCAGGCTTGGGGTGCTTTGGGCTCATTTTTCCCTTGGCTTGTTGGTTTTTTAAAGGCGTCTGGTGTAATTAATATGAGATAATTTGGTTCAAGCTTAGAACCAAACTGTCATCAAAAATCACCACACGCAGAGCCCCAGGATGGAAAAGAAATGGGACCACAAAGGACATAAAGGGATTTAACCCCTCACCCACCAAATCTGTGCTCCAGAGCTCTGTTTAAGTAGGAACTGAGAGAATTAAAATACCTGAGGCCTAAATCCTGCAGCCTCTCTCCCTAAATCCTCCAGGATTTTGGCCTCTCCATTTGACTGAGGTGAAGCCTTGGCTGCAGTCCCTGCTGCCACAGAAGAGCAGCGGCTCAGATCATATCTTATTTATTTATTTCATTCATGTTATTCACTGCCCTCAGCCTTGGAGCTCTGGTTCAGAGCTGGGGAAAACAGGATGTTCATCATTATCTTCCTGACAGAACATGAATTTCACGCCTCTTTTTGTCCCGAGTAAAGGACTGCACACAGAGCTGAGGAAAACAAGGAATGTGTCCTCTGCCAGATGAGTCTGAGTGGCTTCAGGGTGGCCTTTGGGGACAGAGCAATGACATTGCCCTGGGGTCAAGTCTTGGACCCAGAGCTGTGAGAGGAACCACAAATTCTGGTCAAGGAGCAGCAGGAAAAGACAGGAGAAGGGAAAAGCACGAAAAGTCACTGCTAAAAAACTGTTGTGTAGCTTCACATTCTTTTTAAGTCTAAATAAATTCCCTCAGAGCAGGTTTTGAACTCGGGTTTTTGATCTGGATTAAAGAGAAACGCGCGTCAGGAGCGAGCGCTAATGACGAGCACTGGAACATAAATAATTAATGACTCTGCAGGGGGAACCCCTCATCTCCCTCCTGCCCAGAGCAGCCGCTCCCACACTTGAGGATCAGTTCCCCCAGATCCCACTCAAATAAATTTCAAAACCACAGAACGAACCAGGCTGGAAAAGCCCTTTGAGCTCATCCAGCCCAACCCCAACAACCCAACCGCGGCACTGAGTGCCACGTCCAGGCTCTGTCAAACCAGGCACGGCGGCTCCAACCCCTCCCTGGGCACATTCCAGGGCCCAGTCACGCTTTCAGGGAAGAATTTTTTCCTGATGTCCAACCTAAACTCCCCCTGGTGCAGCTTAAGGCTGTGTCCTCTTGTCATGGTCAGCTGGGAGGAAAGACCGACCCCAGGTGAGCACAGCCACCTTTCAGGGGGTTACAGAGAGTGAAGAGGTCACCCTGAGTCTCCTTTTCTCCAGGCTGATCAACCCCAGCTCCTTCAGTCCTTCCTTGTCTTGTTTTTTTTGAGTTCTTCTCAGCCTTCTGATGTTTACATTCTTGTAACGCACTTTAATTAAGTTTCATTAATTCAATTAATTGTTTTGCATTCTTTTCTGGAGGAGGAGAAATTTGATGGACTGCTGGCCTGTCCAGTGCCATTGGAGAGGTGGCACTGTCACCCTCCAATCCACTGTCACTTTTGGAAATCTACAACAGAACTAAACTTCCCTCTTTTTCACCTCGGAGAACCCAGTGTCTGCCTCTTTCTATTCCGTGTCTAAAGTAACAGATCCTCACAGGGTTTGTGTTCCCAGCCTCGCTGCCTCCTCTGGAGATGCTCAGGTGTCCCAAGGTCCTTCCCAAGCTGAGGGGGCAGAGCTGGGCACAGCACTGGAGGTGTGACCCCAGCAGGGCAGGGACAGGGGCAGAGTGAAGTGACCTCCCTGCCACGCCACTCCTGACCCAGGCCACCATTCCCTTCCTGGCCACCTGGGCACACTGCTGGCTCCTGTCCAGCTGCTGTCCATCAGTGCCCCTTTCTGCCTGGCCACTCTGTCCCCAGCCTGTGGCACTGCAGGGGTGTAGCTATGATATTTTATTAAATATCCTTTCCTGGGATTTTTCCCCTCCTGAGGAGCTGGGAGCCCCAGGAAAGAAATTTTTTCCTCATGTCCTGATGTAAACAATAACTGTGTGCTGCTGTGGGATGCAACAGTGCATCTTCCATTGCTCCACGTGGATTGTTTTCAATTGATGGCAAACCACAGCCACCTGTGCCGAGGCTGTGAGCAGTCACAGGATTTTGTTATGTATTCTATTCTATTCTATTCTATTCTATTCCGTTCTGTTCCGTTCTGTTCTGTTCTATTCCATTCTATTCCTGTTCTTTGTAGCCTTCTGATCATTCTTTTCTCTCTGTTCTTTTAGTATAGTTTTAATGTAGCATTTTAATGTAATATATAAGATAATAAATCAGCCTTCTGAAATGGAGCCAAACCTCGTGTCTCCACACGTGGGGTGTTCACCTCAACACAGGGGTTGTTGTGGCCAAAGTGCAAAACTTGGCCTTGTTAAACCTCACCTTGCTGGGCTCTGCCCATGGGTCCAGCCTGCCCAGGTCCCCCTGCAGAGCCCTCCGACCCTCCAGCACATCCACACTTGGTGTCATCTGCAAATCTGAGAATCGTGGAGTCATGCAATGGGTTGGGCTGGAAAGGATCAGCTCCAACTCCTGGGCACCTTCCACTATCCCAGGCTGCTCCAAGCCCCGTCCAACCTGGCTTTGGATGCTTCCAGGGATAGACACAGCTTCTCTGGGAATTCCATCCCCCCCAGGGGAGAATTCCTTCCCAAATTCCATCTGCTCTCTCTCAGGCTGAAGCCATTCCCGCTGTCCTGCTCTGTGTGCTCCTGAGTTCTGCTCTTGGTAAGAACCCCAGGGTTATTTTTGTGCTCTGTGATTCGATCCGAGGCAGAGCCCTGCAGTGTTAATACAATATCTTTCCCACACAGCAAATGAGAGTCAGCCCAGCTCCCAGCAAGACAAATCTCTTTTGTTGTTGTCACGCACATTATTCGACTCTCTCCCACTTAAGACAGATGCTTTTGTGCTGGTTTGTGCTCTGAGTTTGTAAATGTTCATCCTTTTAGTGATGTTTGCCTGATAACAGAACGACGGAATAAAACAGAATCTGCAATGAAATCAATGGAATGTGAGCTCCAGCAGGCACAGGAGCATGCAGAAATGATGCCCTGGCCAATAGCTCCAGTCAGCAATGAGGAATTGTATCCAGGACACATTTTGGGAGTAAACATGTTAACTTGCTCCTCCAGCTCCCCAAATGTACCTCATTTATCACCGGAGCAGCTCCAGAGTTTTGGCGTTGGCACTCCAGGCCTCTCCATGCAAATGATGATTTATATCCCCAGCCACGGGCTGCTCCAGTGCCACCTTCAGAGCAGATTTCAGGGAAATAAAAGAAACTTTTGTGTCTCTCCATCTAAAAGAGGAAAATGCAGCTGAACTCACCCCACAGGTATTGGCTGCTGTTTCAAAACCAGCAAGAATTCTCCGTGAGTCGAGGACAGGCAGGAAATCGATTCCCTTCCACATAAATTCCCTTCACGGAATTCCCTGCTGGACTGTTACCGTTCCTCTGCTCACTGCAAATGGAGGCCCGGCCCCCTTCAAACCAGCAGCAAAACTTCTTGGGTGCCTGGTTCCCATCCACCCCTGACTCCTCTGTCCCTGGCAAGCACAGCCAGGTGAAGCTTCCAAAGGAAAGGAGCTTCTGTTCAGAATCCATGAAAGGAGGGAGAGGGGTCGGAGAGGGGGGAAAACAACCTCCTCCGGGAGCCACAGGAGCCCTGGAAAGTGGAATCCGAGCTGCAGCCTTTGGAGAGCCAGCAGGGATGCAGGTGCAGCCTTGGTGTCAGCTCAGCCTGCTCCTGATGCTGGGGTCGCTGGAGACATCGGTGCGCGGAAATCCCTGCCCCAAATGCACACAAACTGCCCGTGAAATCATTAACGCTGGAAAAGACCTCCCAGGTCACCAAACCCGAGGCTGAATCAGCCAAACACAAACCAACTGCTGAGGGAAGACAAAAAGCAGCTCCAGACTCCCAAAACACGGGGCAGAGGGGGCACCACCGCGCACAGACCCTCTGGGGCTGGAAGGGCCATCCCGGGGTGACCCTCAGGGAGCATCTGCCCCATCCCAGCCAGCAAATCACCACCCAAAATCAACCACCCAACCCCCTTGGAGCCACAGGTGCATCCAGCCTTCTTCCTGCCCCTCTTCCTCCACAATCTTGACTAATTGTTTTTCCAGCTTATTTTTCCAGATGGGAGCGGAGAGGATCCCAGCAATGATTGTGCCCTGGGAAAATGTGTCTTGTACAGGCAGGAGGGCTCCGGCTCGAGTTCCTCCCCATCCCTGCTCTGGGCACGGGCAATCCCACAGGCAAATTCCAAGACATTTGGTATTTTAGAGGTCAGAATCTTGGGTTTAACTGGAAACTGGAAAAGACCTCCCAGGGAGTTAGACAACCAGTCCAGAGCGCTGAGTGCCATGCCCAGGTGTTCCTTAGACACTTCCAGGAATGGGGACTTCAGACCTCCCTGGACAGCCTCTTCCAGCCCTTCCCATGAAAAAATTCCTCCTGATGGCCAAGCCTGACCCCTTAAATTTAATTGGCAGTAAGGAGATAATCATTCCTGATCTTGGGATATCGACGCGGCGTGACACCACCGTGAGGTGACGTGTGACAGCAGGAAGGGACATCGCCCTTGTGGGGTGAAATACTTGGGAATGAGCCAGGGAGAAGGACAGAGTGGGCACAGGGACGAGGCAGAAGCTCAGGAAACTCCAGGCTGAGCTCACAGCTACTGGGAAAAGCCGCAGCTCTGGGAAGGTGCGTCGAGCTCCAGGATATTCTCCTATCCATGTAAATGTTTGCGTGTTTTAGCAAAGAAAATACTTATTTTAAACTTGTCTCGGTGTCCTTTAACAATATTTACAGAGGGGAAGGATTTAAATAAACACATTAAAAAACTGAACAAACCCAGTTTCAGGTCCTGAAATTCAGGAGGGATCTCTCTCCCCAGATACAACAATGTTCATCCTCCACAGCTTTGAACAGAATGGAACTCCTGCTTTGCTTCCTGTCTCTCCCCACCACAAATTCCACTTATTCCAGTAAAACTCCAAGCTCTACCCCGTGAAGCACGGTCTAAAATAAAAATCCATTGTAAATTATGGATGACTGAAAAACACAACTTCGTCTGTGCAGAGAATTCAAAATTTTTTTTCGCATTTGCCATTGATCCAAAGCAGAGGAAGCAAATACTCGATGGAACAGGAAGCTCAGCATAAATCTATTGAAAATTCCAGAAGGATTTCAGTTCCCATCAGCCTCTTCAGCTGCAGGTCAGGAAACCCTGGGCCTCCACATCTCCCAGAGATCTCCCACCATCTCCTTGGACCTCCTTTCCTCCCCTATCATCACTGCATGGTTTTTTTTTCATCAGAGCCGCAAAATAAAACAACAAATAAAAAAAAACAATGCACAAAAAAAGCATGAAATAGGTAAAGATTACTCCAAAACAAGTTTATCCAAGCAGCTGTGAATCACTGAGCAAGATCACCCCCTCTGTGCCACTCCCACGGTGAAAATGTCTCTGCTCCCAAGTAATTTACAAGCTCAATAATCAAAACCAGGCAGGGGAAGGAAATAAGGAGAGAAAAATGAGTTTCGTCACAGGTCACTTGATGTTTTTAATGGAAGGGTTAAACAATTTGAAGAGAACCAGGATCAAATGATTCCCCAAACCCAGGAATTACAGGTATCCCAAATTCCAGCTATTTAGAGACATTAACTTAATATTTCAGTAGGACAGGACAGAAAAAAGAAGTGCCTGGGTATGATGTTCTCCTTTTTTCCCGTAATTCAGGGCGCTGCCACGAATTTTCTTCAAAAGCCCAGCTTTTTCAGGAGCCCTCATTAGTGCCCGTGCCAGATGTGCATAACGGGGAATTTCCATATCTGCAAAGAGGAAGGAGCACCATCCCTCTCATCTCCCTGCCCGGGAAATGAAGCAGCATCCATTCCTTTAATTTAGCTCTGTCAGGAGCAGCCCGTGGTGACATCCCTGGGATCTTTTTGGGGCTGCTCCTGCAAGTGGGAGAAAGCAGCCAGGTGTCCCTGTGCATCCCTGCCTACACGAGAATCTGGTTTTTATTTGGGATTAGTTAGCAGCCACTTGGGTTTGATGGCTCCAAGGAGCACAAACCCACCACGATTTAGGTTTGGATGGCCTGGAGGGTCTGTGCAAAGCTGGGGCTCAGGTCTCCAGTATCCCATTCCCCGGGAAATTTGGCAGCAGGTTAAAAACTGTGCTCAGTCCTAAAAATATTTATCAATTGACCAATCATTTGTTAGGCTTTGGTTGTCAGGGAAACAGGCATTTAGGAACATCATCTCCAGGGACACGGAGCCAGAGCAGCTGGGGCTGGGATGCAGGAGAGTGATGCCTTTTTGGGACTGCCTAAAATCAGAGTCAGACACAATTAAGGGAATAAAAAGGGAATAAAAACAGAATTTGTACTTATTGAAGGGCCTTCAGGTACATTTAGGGCAGACAAAGGCCCCCCCAGGGGCTACACCCAAAAATGGACAAGGGGATTTGCACACTTTTGTAAGTTTGGTTCATTTGCATATTGGGGTTAATCTAATTACAGCTTCAGGTCATGGAGTCATTGACCCCAAATTTGCTGCCCCCAGCTCACTTTTGTTCCCATCCCTGGGCCCTGAGGCAGTGAGGAGTCCTTGGTGCCCAGGCCTGGAGAGGAATTGTTGTGTCTGCCCAAAATGGGGGAGCAGCAGCTGACAGTGAGCATGGAGCTCAGAGTTACACACCAAAGAACTGCAGGGTTACAGACAGAAAATACAGAAAATATAAATATTTAACACAAATGGAAAAGAGAAAAGCTCAAACCCTAAGGCATCAGGAGCAGCAGCCCCAGCCCACCTGGGGAATCTCCCTCAGTGAAGCCCACTCCCCTCAGAGCAGGGCACTCCATCCCACCTCACGGCCCAGGGGCTCATTCCTGTCTCAGTGTTCAGGTTTTGCAGTCAAACCTCGCTCTTTGGGCCACCAAACAGCCAATTTTCCAACCCCAGAAATTGGCCAAAAGATGCCCTGGCTGTGAATGATGGGAATAGGATCGAAGAATCATAAAATCATGGAATAATAATGGAATAATAATAATAATTTAATAATAATAATAATAATAATAATGGAATAATAATGGAATATAATGGAATAATAATGGTATCATAATGGATAATAATAATAATAATGGAATAATAATAATGCAATAATAATGGAATGTAATGGAATAATAATAATAATAATAATAATAATATCATAATCATGGAATGGTTTGGGTTGGAAGGGGCCTTAAAGCTCATCCAGTCCCAGCCGGGTGTCATGGGCAGGGGATTCCTGATGTCATTCCTTGGGCTTGGGGAAGGAAAGTACCCCGGCACTGGACTTCTGCCCCAGCATCACTCGCCAGACCCATTTAATCAATCCTGAAAGTGCACAAAAGCCATTTTCAGGATTCATTCATTAATGAATCTTTTTCCTTGGAAATTCTTTGGAGATCCTTCAGCCAAGCACACCTGGATGGGCTGAACACACACCCTGCAGTCAGATCAGACAAATTCTCGTCTGACACACCAGTGGTCTTCCTTTAATTTCCTCAGTAAAAACTTTCAACAGCTCTTTTTTTTTTTTTTTTTTTCCCGTAACACAATTAAAACCACTACAAGGAGCAGTTCTGGGAAGGACATTCCAGGCAGGTATTTATAAATTCCCCACTTTTGACCAAAAAAAGGTGGCGTTTTCTGAATCCTCCCTGCCAAGACCACGACCCCCGCGGTTGCCGTGGTTACCTGGGGGATGCTGTGCCCACCACAGTGATCCCAGAGCCTTCCCAGACTAGCAGGCTGCATTTCGCCCATATTTGTGTTTTCACCTCCTCTTCTTTAAAAGAGAGGAGCAAAAATGCCAGGGGAGGGAGGGAGGGAGGGAGGGAGGGAGGGAAGGAGAGACTTCCCTGCAGCTCTTCCCCTCCTCAGCCTTCTGCTCCATCCAGGAGACGACGGGGGGAATTTTTAGAGTGTGGCTGCGAGCAGCAGACCAAAATCCGAGCAACTGTTAACAAAAAGTGTGAATATGGCAGACAGGAGAGGAGTTCCACAAGGAACGCACCTCCAGGGGTGTTTTCTGCGGAGGGAGAGCCTCGTTTCACCCAGAGGAACATTTCAGATCCGGGCACTTCCAGCTCCCTCCGACCGGTGTGGGCAGAGCAGCCAAAAGAGACAGAGGGAGGAGTAAAAATAATTCACCAGATGAGAAAATCGGCTTTTTCCTCATGATCTGGGGCTGGCTTAGACTCAGAGAATGACATTTTATATAATAAACGATCATTTCATGGGGTGATTTGGGGTGGAAAGAACTTTAAAGACCCTCCCATTCCAACTCCTGCCATGGGCAGGGAGGTGTCCACTGCAAGGTGGGAGCAGCTCTTGGAACATGTACAGTCTTCATGAAATATCTGCACAAATTCCATAAAATATCTCTACGTGTTTTCTAAAACATCTTTACAGATCTTGAAAGCATCACCCAATCATTTTCATTGTTCCTGCCCAGCTCTCTTTAAAGCCAGGAAATCTCAGCCCGTGGACATCTCGTGGCTGTGACTCCCCCAGATTTATTTTTCCCAATGAAGAAAAGAATTTTTGCCCGATTTTTTCTTTTTTTTTTTTTCTTTTTTTTTTTTTTTTGCTTCCCATCTTTCAGTTTCACTATCTCCTAATTTCTGAGAGAGAAGCTCCAAATAACCCTCACTGAAATCAGCCATTATTGAGAATTCTTTAATCACGCCTCATCTCAGTCATGTCTGTTCCAAGATTAAACACTTCCAACCTCCCTCATGCTCCCAAAAGTGCTGGGAAAGCAGCAACAATTAAACAGCAAATCTGAGTACAGAGACATTTGCAGAAGAAGCAGTGACAGACTGCACTTTCCTCCTGATATAAATATATTTATAGATAAATATGTCTCTGTGCAGATATCTCTATTATATACAGAGATATATATATACGGGTTTTCATTAAATTAAATTCCAAACAACCACCCAGAATGGATTTATTCCATCATGGGATTTGGATTTTTTATTCCTTCTTCCTGCATCCGTTTCCCCTCCCACCACTTTGCCCCTTCCCTTGGTGACAATTTCCCGGGATTACTGAGGCTGGGGAAGCCCTCCAGGAGCATTCAGCCACGGATTCACACTCGGGGTTGTGAAGGGGATGCTCTGGGGGCCTGGCTCACCTGAGCCTGGGGAAAACGAGACAAGAAAAATCCCGAAATAAGCGACAGTCCCAAACCAAACAACAGCCCCAAAGCAGCACTGGGGGCTGGGACTGGGTGATCTTTAAGGCTTTCCTAACCCATGTTGCAAAAATGCAAATATTTGTATTTTTAATCCCATTCAGGGATTTTGGGATGGGACAAAAGGAGGAGGTGATGGCACAGAACCCCAGGGACACCTCTGACTCCCACTGGGGCTGGGCTGGGAGCAGCTACAGCCACACCTGGGAATGTTTTGGAAAAGATTCATGACAGGAAATTGGAGAGGGGGGGTAAAAAAAAAGCAAAATGTGTCGGGTAAATTCTTCTCAATGAATAATTCCAGAATAATTGCTGTGATAGCAATGCATAATTACAACCCGTGCCAGCCTACTATGTATTAGTTGGGGGTACTAATTAGTTAATGTTTGTACAGCTCCTGGAAGATGTAATGTGCTCAGGCATTATCATTAACTAAGCAGAGTTTAAATTCTTTTTACCACAACTCAGAGCAGGATCACCTACACCCTCTCAGATCCATTGAAGGTGGTACCTGCTGATCTCTTCAGGGAGGAAAATTCACAAATTGGGGCCTGGAGGAAGCACGGAGAGCTCCTCGCTGCTGAGCAGGTCAAAAAGAGAGGAATTACTGCCACTTGGGAAGGGCCTGCTTGGAAACAGGGCAGGGCTGATGCACTCAGGATCACCCCTCATCTCATCTCCAGGATCTCCCCTGATCTCCAGGATCTCCCCTCACTCCAGGATCTCCCCTCCTTCCAGGATCTCCCCTCACTCCAGGTTCTCCCCTCATCTCCAGGATCACCTCTCATCCCCAGATTTCCCCTGATCTCCAGGATCTCCCCTCACTCCAGGATCTCCCCTCCCTCCAGGATCACCCCTGATCTCCAGGATCACCCCACATCTCCAGGATCAAGGAAAACCCTTGGTGCTCCCAGGAGTAATTTCACACCTCGTAGTAAGGCAGGTCTGTGCTTGTGCTCAGGGATCCCCTCGTGACTGCTCTGGCCTCAAGCCAACCCAAACCACACCACTCCTGTGTTTAAAAAGTCTGGAATAAATAGAATTTCCCAAAGAAGAGCTTTTTGACCACCAGTTCCCCGGCTGGGCCTGGCCCAGAGGTGCCAGTCCCCACTCTCAGTCTCAGCCCCCACTGGGAGCATTTCCACCCCGTTATTTTTTCCCTGAATAGCTCATCCTGGTGCCCCTGGAGGAGGGAAGTGTTTCTGTCGAGGTCTCCCTCCTTTTCTGAGGGCTTTATTTGCTTTCTGACTGCAGCTGGCGCCAGGCAGTTTGTAAACAGCTCTCCAGAATTAATAAAAAATTAATACACGCTGTAAGAAATGATCAGAAATCACATGTGACCTCTTATTTATGTGCTTATCCTGCTTTAAAATTCATCAATGTTTAACCAGTACTTCTTAAACCACTTACAAAATGTACACACAGCCACTAATTAATTGCTGCTCCAAGTTTGAATTGAGGCCAGCCTTACCTTGTCTTACCTGGCCATCAGGTCAGGATGAAAAATAACAGCCAGAGGTGGAGTGTAAAAACCACGAAATTACACAAAAAGGGGTAGGGGAAAAGTTACGGGGTTTGTAATTTTGTTTATAATTTATTTTATTTCCTTTTTGTTTATAATTTATAATAATTTTGTTTATAATTTATTTTATTTCCTTTGGCCTGAATTCAGCTGTGTGCTGCTAATTTGGGTTAATACTGATAATAAAACAGTGAACATGGAATAGTTCAATCACTCAAAGGCTTTTCCTTTATTTTTTTTTAATAGTGGAGATTAAACCTGTCCTGCCACTCCCCACCCCCCAGGGAAAGATGGGTTTAACACTTGCTGGGAATGAAGAGAAATCCATTCCATTTTTTTTTTGCCTGACACATTTTCAAAGGGAATAATATTTTTTTTCCCCTATTGGCTCTTGGTTTTTCTCCTTAGTGGTGATTTAACCTGCTGTTCTAGCTACAGCTAAAAGGCAGATTTCAGGTGAGGATTTATTTTGTAGAAATGTTCTGTCTCTGAGGGATCCATCCCCAAGGAGAAGGAATTTTATCCACTGCTGGGAGGAAGGAGGCAGAGAGAACTCAGCTCATCCAGCTCCCTCTTTTGCAGCCCTGGCTGAAACTGTTTTGGACCTTTTTGTTTATAATTTATAATAATTTTGTTTATAATTTATTTTATTTCCTTTGGCCTGAATTCAGCTGTGTGCTGCTAATTTGGGTTAATACTGATAATAAAACAGTGAACATGGAATAGTTCAATCACTCAAAGGCTTTTCCTTTATTTTTTTTTAATAGTGGAGATTAAACCTGTCCTGCCACTCCCCACCCCCCAGGGAAAGATGGGTTTAACACTTGCTGGGAATGAAGAGAAATCCATTCCATTTTTTTTTTGCCTGACACATTTTCAAAGGGAATAATATTTTTTTTCCCCTATTGGCTCTTGGTTTTTCTCCTTAGTGGTGATTTAACCTGCTGTTCTAGCTACAGCTAAAAGGCAGATTTCAGGTGAGGATTTATTTTGTAGAAATGTTCTGTCTCTGAGGGATCCATCCCCAAGGAGAAGGAATTTTATCCACTGCTGGGAGGAAGGAGGCAGAGAGAACTCAGCTCATCCAGCTCCCTCTTTTGCAGCCCTGGCTGAAACTGTTTTGGATTTATTTAAAGCCAAATTTTCTAGTCAGAAATCACCCACAGCAAACATCCAGCCACGGGAACACTCCAGGGATGTGTCTGGTTGGGTTTGCCTGAGAACAAACACATTCCAGCGTGCAGGTCTGAGTTTTAATGGGGGTGTCAAAAGCCTGGGATGTTTCTGGGAAAAGAGATGTTCTAAAAACAAGATGCTCACAAAACCTGTCTGGTTTTGGCCTACAGAGACAATAAACCTCCTCAGTCTTCTGACATCACCTTCAGCAGTTTCTCCTCCCAAATTAAAGGGGGAAATAAAACTGGATCAGTTGCTGGACTCCTCAAGGGTCTTTAATGAACTCCCCACAGCCAGGAATTTGTTAATTCTGCAGAACAGGGCAGTTTTGGGGTCTTTGACCAACACCTTCATTTTTCCCTCACTCAACTGCCAAAACCTTAAATTTACAGAAGCTCTTGAATTTACTTATTCCAGAATAAACCTGATCATTCCAGAGCCTGTTTTTTATGGATGTGGAGTTAAATAATCATCATTACATCCCCACTGGAACAGGAGACCAAAAGCAAAACCACAAAATTCCATGTGGGCAAGGCCAAAACCTCCCCACATTTGGGGCCTGGGTGGTGTAAAAGTCTTTTCTTCAGGCTGTTTTTGGACAGTTGATATTTAATAATTTGTTAAATTACTCTGAGTGGGAAAGGAAACAAGTTCCAGAATTCCCACCAATCTGAGGATGTAATATCAGGTTCCTGAGCTTGATTTGCAGTGATTTTTTGCATGCATGAGCCTTTTGGTGACTTCCAACCTAATGGGAATGTAGATTGCACCAATTTAAATGGTATTTGACCTTAAATGGCATTTCACAGCACGGAAAAACATCCATAATGCTGTCCCCTCAAGATGATGGTCAGTGTTCCATGGAGAGAAACGTGGAGATGCCATGGGCTCATAAAGGGTTCCTCCTTTTGGTCTAAGAGAGCTGAAGAGCAGCTCCAGGAAGGGAAAACCTGGGAGCAAGGCAGGACTGAGTCATGGATTGAGTCAAAACAGGAGGAAAGGAGCACGAGAAGTAGAGCCAGGCTGGGAATTTCTTATCAGCAGCAGGGGTGAATGTCAATGTGGGTTGACATTAATGGAATCCTGGAATGACTCCAAGAAGATGGGATTTCCTTGAGGGGCAGGAAGGGGCTGTTTCCACGTGCAAATCTCCACGTGGGTTTGGGGCTGGGGAGCACACACAGCTCTCCTGAGCCACGACTTAAACCCAGATTCATCCTCCTCCCAGGTGAGTTTAATGCCACGCTGGAGAAAGGAACGATTTTAGCAGCTGGACACGTTATTTCGTGCTGTGGAGGTTATTAACCTTTGGAACAAATTATCAGGGAAATGGAGTTTGCTCTGTGAGTCCTCAAGTGACTCTCTGGAGGCTCCTCTCAGTGCAGAGAAATAAGGTGGTGGGAACAGCCAATTTTGTCAAGCTGGGTGGCCCTTGATGGACAAAGGTGGCAAATCAGGTGGGGAAGTGCCTCTGCCCCACTTCCTTTTTCTATGTAGACTCAAAAAATCCTGGAATGGTTTGGGTTGGGAAGGACTTTAAAGCCCATCCAGTGCCATTGCCGTGCCATGGGCAGAGACGCCTTCACTACACCAAGACATTTATGAGACTCACAGCAAAATACCAGGGAAATATGAAATTTCCCCCTGCTTTTCCTTATCACCTCCACGGAAAACTCATTGAGGCAAGATTAATTCCAGTCACTCACCTTTTACAGCAAAACAACAGAGTCCAGACCTCACTCTCAAAAATTAATAGAATAAATTTGGGAGCTAATCATAAATAGAGAGAGGTTAATCAATTCCTCAGATTGTTGAGGAATTTGTACACACTGGGACCCTTAATATATTCAACAAAGCAATGGCACCAAAGAAAATACCCATAGATTTTGTTTTCAAATAAAAATTCCTGATAATTCAAAATCGCCAGTGGGCTCCTTCCTCTCCTGATTTGTGCAATTTGTGTTCCCACTGCAGAGGAACCATGCTCTGCCTTCATTTGCCTTCACAAGTGACATTGATGTGGCTTTTAAAGCCAGCAGCCTAACGTGTGATTTAGAGGCTCTGAGAAAGAAAATTATAACTCTGGGGGAAGAAATGGCTGCGAAATTTCCATTGAAATCGTTCGATTTCACTCCGGGGATGAGGCAGCACCTGAGTGGCTGTAAGTCAGTCCCCCTCGCATCTGAATATAGGATAGAGGTTTAAAAGCACTAAACAGCCTTGTGCTAATGCCTCCCCAAGACAAAGCAGAGCTCTTCAGACTGGCTTTTATGGCAGGAACAAAACAGGCGCAGCTGGAGGCTCCAGACAATGCTGCTCCCTTTCATGCTGCTGCAGCGGCCGCCAAACCCCAGCCCTGCCCCAGAGCCCCCACAGGGCCAGCAGCGAAAGGCAGGGCACCCCAGTAAGTGGAGGGGAGGGCAGGGATGGAGAGGCAGGAGGGATTTTCAAAGGTTCAAGGACTGGTTTCAATGCTCGGGTTCCAGTGAAAGTCAACACGACCTTGCTTTGCTTTCTCCTTTTGAAGCGCAACAGTTTGCGATGAAGAGATCCCTGCCTGCTCGCGGCAATTTACAGCGGGGTTTACAACAGCTCCCAAGCCCTGCAGCCTCACCCTGGACCCTCCTGCCTGAGAAATTCACAGCAAGGAGGGTCGTGCTCCAGTCTTGGAAAGAAGGGTTGAGCTTCCCATGGAAAAAGCTTTCTCCAGCGCGAGGAAAGGGCCTCAAGTTGCACCAAGGGAGGCTGAGGTTGGATATTGGGGGAAATCTCTTCCCCAGAAGGGTTTTCAGGCATTGGACAAGGGCAGTGCTGGAGCCTGCATCCCCAGTGGGATTTCAGATCCACGTGGATGTGGCACTTGAGGACGTGATCAGTGGAGACCTTGGCAGTGGACTCGATACTTCAGAGAGTTTCTCCAAACTAAGCAATTCCATTTCACCACTTTAAGTGGTACTCAAATGGTATTTGACCTTAAATGGCATTTCATGGCATGGAGAAGCATCCATCCTTTTGATGCTGTCCCCTCAAGAAGACGGTCAGTGTTCCATGGAGAGAAATGTGGAGATGCCACGGGCTCACAGAGGGCTCCTTCCTTTGGTCCAAGAGAGCTGAAGAGCAGGTCCAATTTCCAATCTTTTTGATTCCACTATTGTGTACATCCTTGAGTTTTGCAGAGGGCTGGATGGTGCCAATCAGCAGGACACTGTCCCTGCCCATGGTGGCACTGGGTGGGATTTGAGGTCCCTTCCCACCCAACCCATTCCATGGCAGCAACAGAGGAAAACGTCATTCAGAACATCAAGGCTTCTATTTCCACAACATCTCAGATGAGGCAGGATAGATGGAGGAAAAATTATGACTAAAATGTGTCAGTGTTTACTCAGTGTCCCGTCAGGAGCATGTACACGGAACCTCTGCCCTGACCCCGGAGCTCCTGACCTCCCATCCAGCTAAATTAGCAGGATAATGATGAAAAGCACTTCTCTCCTCGTCCTGTAATGTGAGAAGTGCCTGGCAATTAAGCAGCCTTTGAGGATGACACTGCTGATTATTTCAGGACAATCAAGTCCCGGCAGAGGAACGGGGTTGGAATGGGAAGAGCGGTGTCAGAGGCTCAGTTAAACAATGGCTGGTTTGCCAGTCATTCCCACCAATTATTGCAGGAGGGGGAGAAGAAAAACTATTTATAACCTGTCAGTCTCCAGAAACCACAATTATGATGATTTAATTAACACATGGAGAGGCTTTAGGCAATCACTTCGTTCTAAATTTAAGGAGCAGCACATTTCAGGCCCAAGATGATTTAGAACATTAACAAACGCTGGTTGAGCCGGGCAGGAATTTGATGGCCTTGTTGGTTCCTTTTAAAGCATCCATCAAGGCCCAGAGATAATCCAAACGGCCGTGGCAGGGAAGGATGAGAGCAGACAGGAACCAGCAGGGCTTTCAGGGGCCATCCCACAGAAGGAGAGGCTGATTTTTAACGAGGACTGACTGAAAACGAGCAAAACCACACAACTCAAGGCTCTTCATCAACGGCAGCCTCGGTGCCTTGGAAAAACGTGGAAAAATGGGGTTTGGGTGGATGAGAGTGCAAGGCATGGAGAGTGAGCCTGACCTTTCCGTGGGCACCTTGCACTCAGTGCCAAGGTCCTTCCTCGGCCTGTGCCTGGAGGTCTAAGCTTGGCTTAACCTTGGCCTAACCTTGGGCTGAGAGCTGCAGCACCCAAAGCCAGGATATTGCCACAGGATTCCCAAATCCTGGGCTGCCCCACTCCCCGGCCAACTCCTCCCAGGGAATCACACTTCAGGCCTCATTTCCTCTTTCTGGCTCAGATTATTTCTGTGTCCTGTTCTCCCAGGCATAAAAAATGACTCCTTTGGTGTTTCCATGCAGTGATTAAACCTGGGAGTTGTCAGCTGCTGCCCAAACACAAATAATTCTTGCTTTCTTTCACCTTCTATTGTTTTTTAAATGGATTAACACCCAAGTAACATAAAGGAAAATCCAACTTCTTCCATATTTCACCATCAATTGCTCCTTGATTGGATCAACACACAAGTAACACAAAGGAAAATCCCACTTCTTTCATACGAGAAGAAAAATCTTAACCACAGCTCACATGGGAGGAAATAAAAATCACAAAGAACCTCCTGCTCCATAAGTGGTTCTTCCATCCACTGCCTGTCAAACCTGGGAGATGGGGATTGCCTTTCCCAGCCTGTGGATTTATTCCAGGAGCAGGTGGAAGCGCTGGCCCCAAAGATTTGGGCCAAGCTGCAATTCCTGAGCTGTGCCTGCTGCCATGGAGGATGTGCCACATCCCCTCCACATTTCCCTGCACAGCCAGCTCCCTTCTCTCCTGACACAACCATCCTGCAGCTGAAATGCTCAGGCAGGAAATATTCTGAGGGTTTTTGTGACTAAAGGGCTCGCAAATCTCGGGTTAAAAGCAAGGATAAAGTCAGTTTTCTCTGCGAACAAAACGCACACCTGCACAAGGACACAGCACCAAAGGCCCCCTTGGGTCGTGGTCAAATTGATCATGTTGGTTTTTCCCCACAGCCTAAACCCACAAATATGATTTTTCTTTTCGTTATTGTTTATTTCAGGGGAAACGGAATAAAACTGTGTCGATGAAAGAAGGAACCTTCAAAGCAAAGAGATTTTGCTGAAGATCACCAAGCAAGTGATGCAGGCACTAAAATTCAGAATGTTCCTTATCTCACGAGTTTTGAGAGCTTAAAGTATGAATGGAAAGAGGGTCCCACAAAGGACAGAAAGCAAAGCAGAGAAGCTGCAGCATCCTCACAAAGCCTTTCTGTAGGAAGTTGCCCATGGATGGAGACACAGCTCTGGAGCACAGAGCTCTGAGGAGACTCTGCCTTGCCAGCACCCAAGAACTGCTCCTGTTCCAGCCAGTTCCATTCAAATGGAGCTAAGGAAACCCAGAATAAATCTATATTTGAGCTAAGGGAGAACAAAGGCGGAGTTTTGCTGTAGCTGGACATGCACAGAAGGTGAGAAATCAGAGATAATCAGCATTTTCTGGCCTTCCCTTCCTTCTCCTTCTTGGAGTTCCCAATCCATTGTCCATGACAACACCACAACTGATCAACCAGCCAGGAAGAGACTCTTATTTCCTAGTAAATTAAAAAGGCAAAGGCAAAACAAATCCTCCAGGCTGAGAAGCCAACGTTGCCAACAGCCTCTTGTGTCATCCCTTCCCTGGGTGCTGCAGCTCCAACAAAGAGGAATTCTGCACTTGGGACAGAGCTGACAGCTCCCTGGAAACCCCTCAGGATCCATCCACTCATCTTTTGGCAGAGGTGGGAAGATCCTGAGGTGATCTGAGCTCACAGGGGGCAGAGGTGAGAAAAGCTGAGCGTGTCAGACATGTATTTTATGTGTGTTCAAAATGAAACCCACGACTGAAGAGATTCCTTCCCCCATCCTGTGAGTGTTGTCCCTGCTGGTGTGAGCTCCAGGAATAAAAATCTATTCCTTTCTCCTCCTCAGAGCACTGGCAGCACATCAGAGAGTGCAGGCAAAGGCAGGGGAAGGGGGCAGAGCCAGGAAAAGGGAGATGGAGAGGGAAAAGAGCGCCTGTCAGAATTCCAGGAGTGCAGGAACCCCTCCCAAGGAATACAACAGGAATAACAAGTGTGCTCCTGTCTTGGACAAAGCTCCTCAGTGCAGCAGCTTCTCCTGCACCCTCACGGGGCAGAACTAAACCACGAGGGCTCTGGAAAGCAGCAGCATTTGGGGAAGTGGGAAAAAAGGTGAAGAGGAAGCAGCGGGAGGATGATCCCAGCTGGACATTGTGCCTCAGGCTGGGAATCCACAGTGCAATTACAGAGCTCTGTTAATGAGCTGTCAGCCTCAAGATGAAACCCAATGGAGCAAATGCAATGCCTGGACTCTGCTCAGGGAGGTTCCCAAGCTGAGAATTTGGGAGAGGTGGGTTCAGCTCCTTCCTTTGCCTCTGAGCCCTGCATTATCCCAGAGCAATCCACTCCCAAGGCCCCAGCAGCGCCTGTACCCCAAACCCAAATTCCCGACGAGCTCCTCTCTCAGCCAGGCACCAGAGGAAGCACCGAGTAAGAGTTTCAGAAGTGCTCCACATCCTCCTGCGTTTCCTTTCCAAATCTGCAGCCCTCAATTGCTGCAGGAGGCACAGCTGGCTCAGCTCCGCCGGAAGCACGGCCAGTCAATTTTGGGAACATCTTTGGGAACTCTCACACTTCACAAGTGCTGAGCACAGGGAAATTTTGCCCCTGTGCATTTCCTTCTGCTTCACTGGTGCCTCTCCAGCACGCCTCCCCTTAGGCTGGGGTTGTGTTTGCAATGCCAAGGGCAAGCAAAGGCTCAGAGGGGTAAAAACTGCCCCGTCTCTGGAATGTCCAAGGTTGGACGGGGCTTGGAGCAGCCGTGGGAGGTGTCCCTGCCCATGGCAGGGGGTGGCACTGGGTGACCTGAAAGGCTCCTTCCATCCAAACCTTTTTATGATTCAGTGATTTCTAAAATGTGCCTCCTCCGAGCCCCTTCTGAGCTGTTCCTGCCGTGGCAGAGCTCTGAGGAGCACCACTGTCCCCTTCCCCTTTCCCGACCCTCCCCACGCAAACCAGGGCTTAGGACACCTCCCCGGGGCTGATTCACCCTCACCCAACACAAACTCAGGTTCCAGAGTCACCGAGGGGACAGAACAGTTTGGGGAGCAGCGCTCATCCTCCCGTGTCCCACGGGAAAGGAACCCCGGTGCTTTGGCCCGGCAGGGAGCACAAAGGGTTAATGAGGAGTTCCTGCTCCCACTCTCCTCACCTCCCAGGTGACCTCTTTGCCGTGTCCCACCTGTGGGATCACAGCCTTTGCATTCCTCTGGGGAGCTCCCACCTCAGCATTCCTCCCAAACCCCTCCGGCTGACGAACAAAGGTAACGCAACCACTGCTCTTAAAAGAATTTTAAAAAATGTAGAATTCAGGCAGTCCTGGAGTGATTTCTCCCATGAGGTCCCAAAACCCCCTGAGCTCATGCTGAGCCCCCAGGGCACCCCTTTTAATGCTGAGCTAGAGAGCTGGAACCTCACCCTCAACCCTCTCTGGAGATGGAAACGATTCTGGCTCATCCTCTTCTTCCAGGCAGCACCATGATGTTCAATAAATAAATAATAAAAGCAGCATGTCAACATTTCCCTTTAAATCAGGCTCAGAAGAAGGTCTGCAGCAGCCCCCCAAGCCTGCAAATGTTTAATTCCTTTATCAATGCCCTTCCTCCCCATGGAGAGAGGGGAGGAGCGGAATTCCAGCTGACGGCGGTTGTGTGTGCCTGATCTAAAAGGTGTGAACACGAGCGGCACCCAGCCCTGTGGAAAACGCAGCAGAGCTGTCCCTGTGCCTGAGCAGGTGGCTGTTCATCCACAGGGTACGGCCAGACGTGGGGAGGGAGAGCTGTAAAGAGCGGCCTGGCAGCGCTCAGTTCACACGGAAAAGCTGCTCACCTGTCTGCCCGGTGTTTGTTCTGTCCCTGCCAGCCGGGGAGAGGGGACAGCAATGACCTTCCAGGAGACAGAAACATTTTCCTTCTCCCCACAACACCTTCCCAGCTGTTGTGCGAGTGAGACAGGCGTGAAGTACAGAACGCCGCAGCTGGCTTTGTGAAATCCCTTTTTACAGCCTCCAGATCTCCGGCAAATGCACAAATAAATGGGAAAGTGAGAGGGAGGGAGATGCACAAAGCAAATCCCAGGCTGAGGGAGCAGCACTCTGCTAACTGCATGGCCAGAGCCCAAATCAGGAGCATCCAGTTATTTTAGCAAGCCCTGCCAAGAGACTGAAGAGAGGAGCCCAGGCCAGGTGTCGGTGATTATAATCCCACTGCTGCCAAAGTCACTCCTGCCTGCAGCCAGCCTGCCTTTGGCTCTCTCCCCCAGCACAAGGAACCATTCCTGAGGCAGGGATTGGGAAAAGCAGCCCCACCAAGCACAGCTGCACCTGGCCCAGGGCAGCTGTGGGCCTCTGCTGGGTGCTCCAAACCTCACAGGATTTTAAAACAGCACCATCCCCAGAGCTGCTGGGGAGAAAAGGAGCTCTGGAAATGCCTCAGCACGTTATTCCCAGTTCTGCCATGGAAAATCAGTGGTTTATGGATGAGATGGGCTGGATGCTGCCACACCCCAAATGATCCCTGTGGAGGTGCCAGCCCTGCTCCCCTGACCCAAACCCCAGCCCAGCACCCACAGCAGGGTCTGGGCACACATCCCTTTCCCTTCCCAGTTCAAATGGAACTGATCCATCACCCTTTCCCATTTCTGGACCCTCAGCTGCCCCCAGGCACGAGGGGTGAACACCTGAAAGCAGACAATGCTTTGGAAAATATTGCTAAAAGAGGTAAAAATCAACCAGCTGCTAAAAGAAGTGAAATCAATCAATGAGTCCTGGAGCCTGCCTGCCCTCACACAGGTATCCAGGCACTCCTCTCCCCTCTGAGGCCTTCTATTTTTGGGAGAAACCTAAAGCTGAGCACAAGGAATGAGGCAGGCAGCCCCAGGGGAGGATGGGCCTGAGCTGCATCACACCTGCACAAAATAATAGTTTTCCACAAGTATGGGTAAATTAGGAAATAAAGAGAGGTTCCATTTCCTGGTTTTTTCACCAAACACAAACCCTTTCCACTGCTGAAGACTCTACAAGGGATTTTTTTACCATTTTTAAGTGCTGTACATTGAATATCTCTCCTTTTACAAGTGGAACCTTGTAGCTATGGAGACGCAGAATGTCAAATCCAAGCTGAAGACAGGATTTCAGTGGGGGCTTTGGGTTGCTACATGTGCCTTCAATGATCTGCTTTCCACTTCCTGAAGTCTTTATTATTCTCTATATTTTATTAGTCTCTAACAGTGTGCAAAGAGCCTCTGGATGTTCAACGAGGACACGGACACAGAGCGACCTGTCAGACACAGCCCTGGGGCATCCTGCACAGTCTGATTTACACCCAGGGCACCACAAACCCCCCTCAGTCCTGCAAGGTCGTCATCAGTGTAATTTAATCCGAATGAAACCGTTCTGGTGCTGCCACAGCCCCTGGAAGGCAGGTGAGCTGGGGTCCCCTGGTGTTTGATGCTGTGTGTAACAACCACAGCCACCTGGGGGAATCACACCTGGGAGGGCTCCTGAACCTTGCAATTACCTGCTGTAACCTGAATTATCCAAATTCCAGCCTCCCAAACATCATCCCCGCCTTCTGTGGTCCAAAATGCATTAGGGGTGGAGGTGTCATTACCTGGATCTTCAATTACCACGTGCACATCCATCCGTCTGTTTCCCACCGTGGAGTAAAGGAAACAACACTTTAGCCAAGCTAATGAAACTTCAGTGGTGTTAAACCTGAGCGTGAAGGGGACAGAGCCTTCCAGGCCAGATTAATGCTCTTTGTGACAGCCAGGGGAAATTCAAAATAACTTGAACATCACTCATTTTCCACTTGTGCTGGTAACAGTGAACGAACCAAACCACACACCTTCATTCTGCATTTTGCTGGAGCAGCGACAGGGACGTGGCAAGTGGTTTTCTGTTCTGGAGACAGCACTGCTCCAGAGAAGGCAACCCCAAGTCACTGCATTTCTCTTCCTTCCCCTTAAACTCCACAGTTCAAAACCACCTGGGGACTTCAGGTGGCAAACGTGAAACCTCTCACAGGCGCCCCGTTGTCAGAGGATGAAAACATTGGGCTTTGAGCAATCCAGATCCCAGAAGTGCAGATCCCACTCTGCTCATCTTCACCACACCTGCCACAGCACCTGGGTGCCAAAGCCAGGGCTCACAATTCCCACAGCCAGCCCCAGCCTGCACAAAGGGCTGGGAATCAACTCCAACAGGCACCTGGAACACCCTCAGCCAAGGAAGCAAAGTCCAGCTGCTGCCACACCACAAGCAGGATTAAGTGACCAGGACTGCAGAGGAATTGTGCAAATCCTCCTTTGCCGGCTCTAAATAAGCAGCAGCATTCCAAGCAAGCCCATCCCTGCATCCACAGCAGTGGAGACATTGGCAGGAGAGCGGCAAAGCAATTTGGAATTTCCTTGCAAAGCTGGGCAGCAGAAGAGAAGTGCTGAGAGCTTCTCCTGATTGTGTTTCCCGTGTTGCTGAGTCAAATCCCAGCACAGCCTGAAGATTGTGGAAATCAGCTCCAGCAGGGCTGTCTAAGCCTCCACTGATCACTGAAATGAAATTAAACCCTCCAAGAATCCCCTTCTCCCAACCCAGACATTTGCAAACGTGTTGCTTGACAAAGGCTCACGCCCAGAAGAGCCTCTGCATTCCTGCTGCTCCAGGAAAACAACTCCAAGATCCTGCTGCAGTCCTGTTGTCCCCTGGTTTGCTCCTGAACCAGATCAAAAATGCAGGAAATCTCTGGCATTATCATTAAATAGGCCATAAACCCCTCAAGATTTGATGTGGGGTCTGGAGAAAAGAGGTTTTCATATTTAGTTTTAAACCAGAAAAGGCTCATAAGCTCCTCTGTATCTACCAATCCATTAAAATAGGATTAGTTGTAGCCACAGCTCATCAAATGGGTGCAAACAGGAGGAGAACAACACTCCAGATGCCTTTATCACAGTTGTTGACTCCAACTTAATCGCTTTTTTAATAAGTCTTAATTATTCAAAATAATCACCATCCCTTCCCTGCCTGTTGTCATTTAACATGAGAGAACCTTCTACAGAGCAAACCCCAACGCAGGCAAAAGAAACCCCAAAACCAAAATCTCATTAATCTTTCTAATATTTAAGAGATACCTCAAGAGCTTCGAACATTTACCTCTCCTTCCCAGCAGCTGAAATGGTTTTAGGAGGATCATGGTTCATACCTCGCATTCCCTGGAGCCAGAGATGGTGTAGGTGCAGGGCCCAGATCCATTAACAGATACATCCATGGTCTCAGAGTTTGTTGGCTTGTAGTCCACGTAATATTCCTGCAAAGGGGAGTTCATTTGCCTCTCTGACTCCCGGGCCTTTTTCCTGCGCCTCTTCATGAGCGTGTGCTGCTGGAGCTGCTTCATGCTGGCGGGATAACGCTTCCAGGACACGTAGATGACCAGCAGGATCATGGCCACGGAGAGAAAGAGGGCCACGCTCCCCGCGATGATCTTGTGGAAGGACACGTGCTCGTACTCCGGCTCCACCGCGGGCGTTGGGATGTCTGCGGAAGGGCTCGGCATCGCAGACGTCGGCTGGTGGCTTTCCAGTTTGGAGACGGTGGGTTTGGGGATGAACACGGGTCTCTGGGGGGTTTTGGGAGCCTGGTAGGACCTTTCAGTAGGCACCACCTGGATTTCGGCACAGATATTATAGGTTTCCACAGCGTCGCTCACCTTCTCGCCCTGGATGTGTTTGGGGCCTGCGCAGATCATGGTGCTCTCCTTATTTCCCTTGAAATTCTTAAGCCAATTAAACAGGGGGCAAATGCTTCGAGTACATTCCCACATATTCCCGGACAGAGTGATGGAGATGAGCGAGATCCACGTGTTGATGGTCTCCTGAGAGATGTTGGTGAGTTTGTTGGAATCCAGGTTCAGCTTCTGCAGGTTGGGCAGGCACTGGAAGGTGCCGGGCTCTACCCCCGCGATGTCATTGCCTGATAAATCCAAGTTGTGCAAGGAACTCCAGGTCCACGTCAACCCCTGGCTGATGGAGCGGATCCTATTCCACTGCAAGTAAATGGAGCGGAGGTTGAAGAGCCGCGGGAAGTGGGCAAAATTGATCTTAGAAAACTGGTTGTGCTCCAAGTGGAGCTCCGTCAGCTTCAAGAGGCCGGCGAAGGCGTTGCGGGACAAGCTCCGCAGGCGGTTGTAGCCCAAATCCAGGAAGTCGAGGTTGCGGCAGTCCTGGAAAACGCGGATGGGCACCGTCTTCAGCGAGTTGGACCTCAGGTGCAGGATCAGGAGCTTGCGGAGGCCCTTGAACTGCTCCGCCTGCAGCACCTGCAGCTTGTTGTAGGACAGGTCCAGGTTGCGGAGGTTGGGCACGGGGTGGAAGGTCTTGTTGTGCAGGTGGGTGATTTTGTTGGAGCTCAGGATCAGCTCCTTCAGCCGGCGGATCCCCTGGAAGGCATCCTCATCCACGGAGCTGATGTAGTTGTGGTCAAGGTAGAGCCAGATGAGCTGATTGAGGCCCGCGAACTGGTGGGATTTCAGCTTCTGGATGCTGTTGTAGCGCAGGGACAAGCCCTGGGAGCCGCCGGAGATGTTGTGCGGGATGTCTCGGAAGGCGTGCGACTCGCAGTACACGATCTTGCCGTCGCAGCGGCAGCTCTTGGGGCAGGCTCGCTGGGCACCCGCCAGCCCCGCCAGCAGCGCCAGGGGAAGCAGCCCCAGCAGCACCCTGGAGCCTCCCCGCTGCTTGATCACATGGAAACCTGCAAGATCCGAAAGGAAAAGGGGCCGTTGGAAAGCCGCGCGGGTAAACGACCAGATTACCGAGCAGGCGTTTGGGAGACAACCTGTTTGCCTCCTGCCTCGGCTCTCTGTGGTGCAAATCGCCGCCCTTGGCGCGCCTGCCTGGCCACCTCTCCTGCCCCCACTGCCACCAGAGTCCCCTGGTGGGGCTCAGGGTCCCCCCGAGCCTGTTCCCTCCCGGCTGTGCTCCCGTCCCCCGGCTCCCCGGGGAGCTGGGGTGTCCTTAGCGCTCCGTGCTGAGGTTTGAACAATAAACATATTTGTCAAGTCACTGTGCTGGATGCTCCATAGTGCCGGAGAGGAAATGAGCCAGAGCTTCTGCTCGTACGTGCTGCTCAACGTGTTCCTCAAGGAAAGCAACTGCAAGACTAATCCCCCCAAAATTACCTCAGAAAGAGGGAAATCTACTTCTCCTGAAGTTTGATCCATCTTTATGACCTGTATTTTTTGTAAAGCGAGGCACTAAGTAAAGGTTTTACTTTTTGCACTGAATGATTCAGGTTTAAGAGCAGGTTTAAGTAAAACTCGTGAGTTTTATGTACCTAAAATACAGAAATAGATGCAGGGAAACAAAGTTTGTCCATACAGAGAAGTGTACCAGGAATGCTGGCATGGCACCCCAATGCCAGGTAAAGGTAGGAGATGTGTTCCTTTCAAATGAACCACAGCCTTAACCCATGCTCATTTAGTCCATCCACACATGGCTGTGAATACCTAAACAGTTATTAACTTGAATTAATCCAGCAGACGATGAAAATACCCACCCCAACACTTCCAGACAGCAGCAAACCCAGAAAGTTTAAAGGGGGATATTTCTCTTTCAGTTCCCCTCTCCTGATTGATTTTAAGGGTTTGCCTTTAAGATGTCATGTTTGTCATGCAGCAGCAGCGCTGGATGTGAGGACATATGTAATAATTGAATGTACAGAATCCTGAATAATTATGAGAGGGCGTGGAGGGGGTGTCAGAAACCCCAACACCCATCTGCACGCCTGGAATAATTTTAGGGCTGCTGCCTCCAGAGTTGCAGTCTTGCTGAGAATGAAAATGCATTCTTCCAACAGGAAATATTTCAAAGGCTCATATCTCCTTGATAAATAATCACTTTATTATTTGTCACACACACGCAAAACCAACCCAGTGCTGCAGGTCTTTAATCCAATTTTAAACCGAGGGGCAATCTGCAAATACAATTCCTGATCTAGAATGCCCCTTGCCTTCCACTTTAATGGGTAGATTTGTAATTTAAATCCTCTTTTTTTTTTTTTTTTTTTTTTTTTTTTTTTTTTTTTTTTTTTTTTTTTTTTTTTTTTCCG